>NW_017307308.1:104831-133806 GCF_000935625.1 Nanorana parkeri
CACACCGTCCAATCATGGCACTGTCTGCACCACACACTGTCCAATCATGGCACTGTCTGCACCACACACTGTCCAATCATGGTACTGTCTGCACCACACCTTCCAAATCATGGTACTGTCTGCACCACACCTTCCAAATCATGGCACTGTCTGAACCACACCGTCCAATCATGGCACTGTCTGCACCACACCGTCCAATCATGGCACTGTCTGCACCACACACCCTCCAATCATAGCACTGTCTGAACCACACACCATCCACTCATGACACTGTCTGCACCACACACCGTCCAACCATGGCACTGTCTGAACCACACACCATCCAATCATGACACTGTCTGCACCACACACCGTCCAACCATGGCACTATCTGCACCACACACCATCCAATCATGACACTGTCTGCACTATATCGTCCAATCATGGCACTCTTTGCACCACACCGTCCAATCATGGGACTGTCTGCACCACACACCGTCCAATCATGGCACTAACTACACCACACTGTCCAATTATGGCACTGTCTGAACCACACAGTCCAATCATGACATTCTTTGCACCACGCCGCCCAATCATGGCAGTTTCAGCACCACACTATCCAATCAAGGTACGGCTGTCATCACAATCATTGCACACAGCACACATATTTATATTTTGGTTATGTCAGAAACCCAATAAAAGGAATAATTATATATATCTCTTTCAGCCAACCTCTGTCCTCAGCTGCACATGTCATTGAATCCGGTCTGAGCCTGAGCATCTCATGTCATGGACACATCCACCCAATCAGCTGCAGGCCAAGCATTCCCCGGCCCACAGCTGCATGTAAACAAAGGGGCGGGATGCCTGTGCTGATATCAATTACCTTATATGGGCAATATTAGGTAAATATCATTTATGAAATATAGGCATGTAGCCATAAAAGTTCAATGATGTCACTGCATCCCGCCCCTTTGCTTACGTCGAGCTGTGGGCAGGGATTTCCCCTCCTGCTGTTGATTGGGCGGCACAAAAGGAGACTGAACTCATCCCTAGTGACAACAAAGCACAGCAACTGGGAGACAGGTATTGTCACCTTGTAACCGGAAGTACCTTCATGGCATGACTACCAGGGATTATTTTAATGAAAGCTGCAAAAATAGGATTTTTGTACTCACCGTAAAATCCTGATCTCTCCGTTCATTGAAAGACACAGGGAACAGATCAAGGATCATGTACTGTAGGGTTATATCGCCACCTGCAGGAGAAGGACGCTAAGCACCAAACTAAAGACAATTTACAGCCTAGGGGCGGCCCCTGCCGGTGGCCAAACCCCCCACCTGCTAATAAGTCTCCAGTAAGTAACAAGCATTTAGGAGTACACACCCAACAGAGGGGCGGGACCTGTGTCCTTCAATGAACGGAGAGAAAAGGATTTTACGGTGAGTACAAAAATCCTATTTTCTCTTCCGTTCATTGAAGGACACAGGGAACAGGTCTAGGATCATGTACTGTAGGGACGTCACAGAGCAGTACCAGAAGAAGAGGGGTGGGCAGAAAAACACAAAAACCCAAACAGAAAACTACACCATCAAACGGCCGCCTGCAACACTTTGCGCCCCAAACCAGCATCCGCGGATGCCAAAACATCCAACTTGGCAAAGGTGTGAACAGAAGACCAAGTAGCGGCCTTACAAACTTGAGAAATCGAGGCACCGTGACGAAAACCCCAGAATGCCCCAACAGCCCTTGTGGAATTATCCTTAACAGAAAAGGGAGGCTCACGCCCCTCAAGGGCATACGCCTGAGAAATCCTGTTGCAAATCCAATGAGAAATGGTGGCCGACGATGCGGCCCGACCCTTCCGAGGGCCATCCGCAACCACAAACAAGGAATCCAATTCCATTACTCCTGATGCTAGGCAAAAAACTGGAGACTTATCAGCAGGTGTGGGGTTTTGCCACCGGCAGGGGCCACCCCTAGGCTGTAAATTGTCTTTAGTTTGGTGCCTAGAATCCTTCTCCTGCAGGTGGCAATATAACCCTACAGTACATGATCCTAGATCTGTTCCCTGTGTCCTTCAATGAACGGAAGAGAAAAACAGCTTTTAAAATGACATTCACATGATAAAGCTTATAGTGATTGGGTTACATACACTGAGTGGTCAGTTTATTATGACCACCTGACGTTTGTAAGCAAATTAGCTATAATTTGGCGCTGAAGTTGCTAGAGGGCCAGACCATTATAAATAGGGAAGCAGGTTGTTTACCACGACAGTAGAAGTGATTTGTTCTGAAGATACGGGGAAACAACGCGATTTAACAGCCTTTGAACGCGGGATGATTGTTGCCGCTCGGAGCCATGGAGCGAGTATCGGCAAAACAGCAGAATTCGTTACATGCTCATTGTTAAAGTGTTTAAAGACCGGACTGTCAGCCGAAAATCTGGGTCTGAACGTGCAAATTGTGGCCGTCAGCGACTAGTCAATGTTAGGGCAGAACGGGGGAGGGGCAAGACTGGTACAAGACAACAGAAGGGCAACAGTGCAGTGTCAGATTCCTCGCATCACCTTTCAACATCTCGTGGAGTCACGAGGCGGCCCAATGAAGTAATCTCGTGGAGTCATCTCGTGGCCCAACGAAGTACTGATGGGGTGGTCATAATAATCTGGCCACTCAGTGTATATAGTAATAATAACACTGCAGGTGGCATCATTTGTCAGCTGTTACAAGATTTGGGTAAAAACAAATTTAATAGCCATGAAGTAGATTGTTTGTGGTGACTTACGGGAGGTCCTCTAGCTTGGAGGCTTCGTGTCTGGGATCGAGCAGATCATATCCACACTCGTTGTAGATCTCCAGGTAGGAGATGTGGATGGTGTACACTTTACTGCTGTCCTGAGTAGAGAAAGCAGATATAAATGAGGACACAACATTGGTGGCTACTGGAAACACTGGAAAATCTCTTTATGCAGCAAGACAGGGTCAGCAAACTCCGGGGCCCTCCAGACTACAAATAGAATGGTTGTCCCATCAGTGGCAGAATTCTGTATTCCCTGTGGATTGGTGGCTGGAACGAAGGATATGGATGAAAGCTGCTGGATCCTGAAGCATTGGGAAGGAACTTGTTAGCAGCTGTCACTTTTGATACGTAGTTTCCCAGATGTGATTAAAGGAGAATTATGAGGTGAGTGATTTTGACTCAGCCTCATAATCTGAGCCAACCTGTGACAATGAAACTGTGACAGGTCGGCTCAGTAGATCGGGAAGTGAGCGAACGCATACCGTCGCTCGCTCACTTCTACATCATGTCCCTGCAGAGAGCTGTGACTGTCAGCCACGGCTCCCTGCAGGGATTCCCCCCTGGATAGGCAGAGCCAGCTGTCAATCACGCAGCTGGGTGGATCTCGACAGCAATGTCGGGATCCGTTTCCCGGCTGCGGCGTCTCAGTGTACCACGAGCTGTAGCTTGCTGTATACTGAGCTTTGTGTCACGGGAGGACGCTAGTTTGTGTTCTCCCGTGATCCTTAGGAGAACTATGGGGAAAAACACTTACCCCATAGTTCTCCTTTAATGATGAAGCTTCTGCATATTCCTCCATCCCGGCATGACAAAGAGGCATAGCCTCGAAACGCGTAGCCCAGACACCATCACCCCATCCTGTGAGAAGCATAGCTCTGCACCCCTGCTTGGACTTGGACTCCATCACTGACACTAACTCGTCATACAGCAGCGGCATAACACTTTGAAGAGCCTGGCAGCACAAACTCTCTCAATACAGCCCTCGCTGCTCAGCCTGGCCAGCTGAGCCCATTAATCATGAATCACATCTGGGAAACTATGTAACAAAAGTGACAGCTGCTAACATACCGTATTTTTCGCTCCATAAGACGCACCTAGGAGGGAAGGGTTCTGTGTAGTTCCTGACAGCTGAGACAGGTGGCGCTGTGATTACAGCGCCACGGTCTCAGTGATCAAACAGAGCAGACGAAGATCAGACGTTCTTCGTCTGCTCTACGGACTCTATGGTGAGCTCCTATGCCGTGATCACGGGTCCCCCAGAGGAGCGGGGGACCCCGAAAATTGCGGCAGGGAGGGGGCAGACAGGATCGCCGCGGCTCCTTTCATACAAGTGATCTAATCAGATCACTTGTATGAAAACGAGCGGCGGCTCCACACTATAAATTTAGCTCCGCAGGACTAAATGTACAAAAAAACTACTCGCCCGGCGCCCGAAACTGCATGTCCCGGGCGTCGGGCGATAGGAATTCCACACCCTTGGGTACACTGTCAGCCCCGCCACCTCAGCTCTCACACGTTCGCTCCATAAGACGCACAGACATTTTTGCCCGCCTTTTGGGGGGGAAAAAGTGCGTCTTATGGAGCGAAAAATACGGTAAGTTCCTGCCAAATGCTTCAGGATCCACCAGGTTTCATCCACATCCTTCGTTCCAGCCACCATTCCACAGGGAATACAGAATTCTTCCACTGACGGGACAACCATTGCATTTCCATCAGAGGATCATCATTGCCTCCATCCAACAGTGAGTCATTCACCTTTCTCTTTACACATACCACCAAAGATTTTCATGGAACCATTTTAAAAGCAACCTCCAGGTAGTAGCGCTCCTTTTGTTTTTTCTTGTTGGATATTACAACTAAGCTGTTTTACCTTCTGGAACTGCTCAAAGACATAGGACAAGGTCCTGGGGATGATTCCTCTGTCACTGTAACGTTCGGCTCCTCCAGTAATCGTGAACGTCTTGCCGCTGCCAGTCTGTCCATAGGCAAATACGGTGCCATTGTAGCCAGTCAGGACACTGCAAAGAGGAAGAAAATATTCATCAAACTCGTGATCTCATTGCCACATCAGCACCATATCTACACATGCGAGTTACAAAGAAAACAAAGTGATTTAGTGGTTAGCACTTCTGACTTGTGGCAGTCATCGGTTCGAATCCCGGCCAGGACACTATCTGCATGGAGTTTACATGTTCTTCGTGTGCTTGGTGGGTTTCCTCCCACACTCCAAAGACATAATGGAAGGTTAATTGGCTCCTGTCTAAAATGGCCACGTATGTGGGTGTGATAGGGACCTTAGATTGTAAGCTCCTTCACAGCAGGGACTGCTATGAATGTAAAGTGCTGGCGCTATATAAATACCTGTAATGAACATAAGTCGTCTACACAGATCATGTAATCCGCTCGGCGCTTTAATGTTTCATCCAGACATTGCTGTAGTGCACCTCATTGACTGATGATCCTAATGTGGGAACACCTCATATTTACCTGCTTGTACTGCAGGAGATGAATTCCCAAACGCACCCACTGTAGGGATCTTTCACATATAGAAAGCCTTATTTTTCAAAGTTAGTACTAAAAGGTTCCTCACAGCCACCAATGAGAATGAAGCTTGCTTGGAAATGTCAATCTAACGGGTATAAATCCAATTGGTAACCAATAAATCAAAAAAAGAGAAGAGACTGTACAGCAGATATTCTGGTGTTTAACAAGTATCACGCAGCTGGCTGCATACTGGTTGGATGAGGAGGCTCCCGATGCACCTTGTGTCTCCCAAACTCTGAGGATGGGAACAGAGCCTGGGATCCAGCAAGTACCATGAGTGCCAGTGGATGAGGCAACTCCGTGCCAGGCGGACGTCCAGAATCAGGATCAGGTATAGCAGAGCCAAGGTCACACCGGGCGGACAGCAGGGTACCAGAGCAGTAGGCAGAATCAAGGACAAACAAGCCAAGGGGTCAAACCAGTCAGGTAGCGAAGTACAAGGGATGAGGCAGAGGCAAAGTCCAGTAACAATTCCAAGGTCAGAATGCAGGCAGCAATCAGGAGCAGTCAGGTTCAATCCGGGTCAAGATACAGGAGCAGAAATCTGGCAGAACAAACAAGATCACAGGGGCAAGCAGAAAGACCATCCAGCAACTAAGCCCAGGCTGTGCTTGCTTTTAAAAGGGTGCTCAATTCAGAGGTACTGCATCACTTCCTGTGTGTCAGATTAGCGCGTCTGAGCGCGTATGTCCCAACGTGCACGCATGCACGCAAGTGCCCGTTTTCGTATGGTACGAAAAACGGGACCACGCACATGCGCAGTAGACCTGGTTACCTTACAGCAGGTCTTAGAATTAGGTAAATACAACCTCAGGTGAACAACATCCCATGACAGATTACACTGCGTCATTATATACAGTATTTTACAACCATAAAGCCAAAATGGAGAAGTTATGTGTGAAAAACTAAGTACACCCTTCCTGCTTCCATATGAATTAAGAGGCAAAGATTGATTCATTGATGTGGCCACCTCTATAAAAGCCGAAGTTCTAGCCGTTTTCTGGTCTGGAGCGTTCAGGTGTGTGTTAACACAATGCCAAGGAGGCAAAACTTTAGCAATGAACTTAGGGAAGTAATTGATGCTCTCCATCAGTCTGAGAAGGGTTATAAGGCCATTTCCAACCACTTTAAAGTCCATCATTCTACAGTGAGGAAAATTATTCACAAGTGGAAAACATTCCAGACAGTTACCGATCTTCCCAGGAGTAGACGTCCTAGAAAATCCATCCCACGGTCAGACCGTGCAATACTCAGAGAACTTGCAAAAAACCCAACCCATTTGTTGATGTTCATCTGATGTTCCATCTACCTCATTCTAAAGCTGGCCATACACCTTACAATTATCTACAGATTTTCTGTGGTCAGATGGAAAAGGTGCAACAGATTCCTCCATCTACACTTAAGGCTGGGCACACACCTTACAACCATCGCAAGACTTTTGTCTTGCGATGGTTGTAAGGTACTTAAAAAAACGTACGATCTGCCTATGTTGCATAGGCAGATCGTACTTGCGATGATTGCAAGCCACGCCCCCTGAGGGGCGGGCTTCCGATGACCACAATGCCGAACGGGCAGTGTGCGCTTGCACACACCGGCCCGCCCGCCTTTTATCTTACAAACATGCTACACACCCGCAGAACATCGTACGATGCTCGGCGGGTTTTCAAACATGTTCGTAAGTTAAAAGTCGTGCGATTATCGTACGATTATCGTAAGGTGTGTGGGCACCCTAACTCTGTGGATGAAGTAATCTCCACCTGGGCCAATCTGTTGCACTTTTTCCATCTGACGACAGAAAATCTGCAGATAATTGTAAGGTGTATGGGCACCTTAAGACCTGCTAAGGACCAGATGATTTGTATTAAGTCTTGATACATAAAACCATAGATTTCAAAGAGGGTGTGCTTTTTTGTTTTCACACAACTATATGTCATATCTGACTGCAGTGGATTACATAGGACTCAGATTAAAGCTGACGTGTATTCTGTTTATATTTTTGCCTTCCCTCGTTGATAAAAGTCAACTGTCTGCACTGCATTGAGAATAAAAGGTTAAACCTCTGTTTAGTCAAATCTCTGCCCATTTAAAATCACAGAACGGCCTCATTGCAATGGGCATTAAAGCACACCATAACCTGCTAACGAACATGTAACTTTGGCCCTATAGGGGGAGTGAAGGAGATTAGGGATGTTCAGATACCAGTGCCGATACTTGGCATTTTCAGGAGAACTACCGCGGTTGCAGCTGGGACCGTGCTCTGACGCTCCACCACTGTCCTGAAATCATTAGTCTGTATTGTTTTAGAAAAACTGTCACATGACAATATAAAAATGTATCAGTACTTGTATCTGTGAGGACTTAGACAAAATACTTGGTCTGGAAAAATGGTATTGGTGCATCACTAATATATATACTGTATATAAAACAAATCATACATTAAAACAGAGATGCACAAATCCCAATCCTCCTTAAAAATGACAGCTGCCTCCTAACTTTTGGGTTTTTCTTCAGTCTAGTCTTGGAGCTGGAAAAGTATCTGTACTTGTACCGAGTATGGTACTTGGTATCTGAACATCCCTAAAGGAGATGAAATCTAACAGAAAAGGAAACAACAGCAAATATGTCCCGGAAAAAAAGTGAGGTTGTGTTTTTGGTCTCCAAGCACGGAGAGTGACATCACAGACCACTTGACATTTTCTGCGTATTTTTAGATCTATATTTTTGTTTGAGTCTAAATTAACTGGAACTAAATGGAGGAAAAGGAGATATTTCAGCTGTATAAATTATAGGAGGGCAGCAGCTGAGAAGAAGGGTCAACGAGTGCTTAACAGCTGGAATATGAACGCTATGAGGCAGTGCAAGAGAAGACAATGTTGTGCGGCATATACATTTCCATCTTCGGATTCCTTTCTAAAGTGGCCCTGTCACCAACTTAAAAAAAATGCAGGTAAAAGTACAGAAAAATCTATTTTTTAGATGCTTTTTCTTTTCTATTAATTATGTTTTATTCTCTTGCAATGTGCCTTTGAACTTGCTAAAAAATGTGACTACTCTAGGAAGAGTCAATTTCCAATCACAGCCCCCTCCTTCCTTGCACATTATAACCCTCCCTTCTTCTGGTAGGGTCCAATTATGGTTTGTGCTGGCCCAGCTCTTCTGTCCTGCTTCTTCTCTCATCTCCCTTTAATGAGGCTGTCGGGAGAGGAGAGAAGGGGAAAACTACTGGTGGGTCACGACCCCATGTTCAGAGGGTCTCCGCATGCCTTCCACTTTTCTAGTTGAGAGGCTCCTCAGCCTACCCCAAGCCCCCCCTAGCGCAGCACTGTCCATTCTTACATCGAGCAGCCATTCAAAATATGCTGCCCAGCGCCGAATGTTGACTTGAGGTGGGGTAGGCTGGGGGTATGGCCGTGAAGGAGCTCCCTCCCCACGTGCATTGATTACAGCTTCCGCGCATGTCCTGTAGAGGTGCCTGGACTGGAGTGATATCACATTCTGGCTCCCGCCACCTCTACAGGCGCACATGAGAGCTGCACAAGCAATGCACATATGGATGGAGCTCCATCACAGCACAGCAGCCCACACTGCCGTGCGTTCCATTGCAGTGCGACTTGGGTCATGACTTAATGACTGAGCACAAATGTGAGTTACACAGGTTGAGAACCACTGCTATAGAGTGTCACTTGAGTGACAGCTCTGAGTCTGATGAAGCTGCTGACATCACATCCAAGATGGCAGCACTCAGTAGAAGTCTCAGGCCTTTTATGGTCTAAACAAGAGGGTCTTTTACAGGTAAAGAGCATGCTTAGAATATTACAAATGCACATATAATCCTATAGGAAGATTTTTGTTGAAAGGAATGGTCTGGTGACAGGGTCACTTCCTGTCAGACACTATAAGTGCATGGCAAAGCCACAGGTTCACTTTAACACCGGCCTTCCCCTGAAGCCCACTCATATCTTGCTTTTGCTCCATCGACATTCCATTTAGCCATTGCTAATGAGGCAAGGAAGCCCTGTGTAAGCTCCAAGTCACCCTAATCACAACTTCTATGCCTTCCCATAAAATAAACCATTGGTGGTTCAACTTTCCAAAACCCAAACACTGAAAGGTCAATATCTCCATAGCCCAATTCCGGGCACAATAATCTTCCTGCAGTTCAGTAAATTGTAGAGTGACTTTGCTGTAAAGCCACCTGCCATAATTATACCTGCCTCCTTCTACCCAAAAATCATACTGGTCTACAAGGAGAAAGCCTCGGAAAGGAAAGTAGCTACATTTTACCAGAATTGGCTCACTAATAAAAGGAAAATTAAGTATTAATTGGCTCCAGTTTCCAAGATACAGGTTCAGGTCAAAATTGCTTCAAAATAATTCAAAATTATATATAATGTGCGATTATGCTCCATAACTTTTCTGCAAAATGTGATATAGCAATGAGAATGGTGCCACACCAATCATTGCAAGAAATACTGAACCAGATCTTTTTGGCAATCACGGAAAATGGAGATCCTGAAATCACTCAGCAAGAGGTTCCACTGTTGTAATCTGCAGCCCTGTAACTCTGCCTTACTGTTAGGCAATTCCAAATCCCTGACCAGGTCATTTAGTTCACACTGTGAAATTAGATGCGTTTCAGGAGGAGCATACGGTGGGCTAAAGTTTGGGTCCGCTGACATTGACATACGACATATGACCATTAGTATGCACGTGTAACGGCAAACGCCGGCTCCATTCCGCTCCGGCCCCACCTCCTGCAGGGACAGCCGCTCTGCGTTCCATTGTGGAACGCGGAAGCTGCTCGGCTTCCAGACTGTGAGGCGCACAGGGTGCTTTCCGCGCTGGAACGCGGAAGCCGCTCGTTCCGCCCGGCGCCAACTCCCACTTCCTGGGACTATTTAAAGCCGCAAAAGAGGCAGCATGGCGTTCCACTATTGGAGTCAGAACGCCTGCTGCCTCCTGAACCTCAACCACTCCTGTATGAACCCTGAGGATCCACCACTGCTCTTCCTCACAAAACCAAACCGCAAGTACTGCTCTGCAATGAGCCCTTTTGTAAACCATACCTTCAAGCCTCATATGTGACTAGACTGTTTTGAACTACCACTTGTGCTCTGGAACAACTGGCCAGTGATACTTGTGTAGGCTGTGGCCAATCTTACCATTGTTGATATTGCTTAATTTGACTTCAGTGTCTTCTTTGGCTAACGGGTTATGAGGTAATAGCCCTGTCCACAACAATTTAGTTTATTCCATACGGCTGTGATGCTAGAATCTCAAACTCTCCGCTGAGACTGAGAGTGACGCCTGAGATTCCTGCCTGAGAAGCCGTCCCCTCTTGCAACCTTAACATACAAACCCTGCAGTTGCGATCCAAGCCGTTACTCTCTACAGCAGACGTGACAGCATGTAGGTGAAATTCCAGCTCCCACTAAACTTCCAGGCCCACTCCGGCTGCAGGTCCTATAGACCTCAGTGCTGTGTTCACATCTCTGTCCCCTTCTCCGTCTGATCAATCACAAAATGGAGCCTGGGGCCATATGCTTTATGATTGGCTGGGATGACAGAGGGACAGAGATGGGACTGCGGCACTACACCTGGAGGAGATACAGAAGATCAGTGGAAGTTAGACTTCTACCAGCATGTAAACTAATGATTTGTAGGGAGAAGGAGGCAGGTGGCTTTACATCACAGTCACTCTACAACTTACTAAACTGCCGGAAGATTTTGGTGCCCAGAGTTGGTCTTTAAAAGATGAACTCCAGTCTAGTGGAAAAGAACAGTTCCTAGTGCTCCATGACAGTGGAGCTTTTCCTACTGACCTTCCAATCTATAACATGTTGAAGAAAAGGCATGATGTCACATGGTTTATTTTTACTGTAATTATTCCAAAGTTTTGGCTGGAGTTGGCCTTTAATTTTTTATTACATGCGATGTAAATTTGTGTTGTTGTTATTGCCATGGTTTGTGGTTATGTTATTTCAGGGTTGTATGAGCCGTATGCCTGTTTTGCACATTTTTGCATTATTATTCATACATACTTGCGTTTTTGTGATGTGATTATTCATACATACTTGCGTTTGTGTGATGTGAGATATCTTTGCTATGTTACTTGTATTTTATGCCAACGACCACAAAGCTCTACAATCCACATACATTATAATCAGGTACACAGTGTTCCTGCGCAGGATTTGCTTGCTGCCATAGCCTCATAGTTAGCTCCTATCAATCATTCTGTAATATAAAGAGTAAGTAACACACAGATGAGAAACCATCAAGTCGTGGTCCTGAAGCCACCCTCACATTTTTGGGGGGCCATTGTGGTGTATTACCATACGTGCATTTAATGTGAGTGTTAACGACCTCTGCTATCCCATTTATAATTCATTGGCTGCCCTAATTTAACATACATTAAGGCATGGCAAAGGCCTGAATATTGGGTATAACCCCCTTTTTAATGCACTACTACAATCTCATGTTTAGTTTACTAATTTGTATGGAGATTGTAGTCCATCACAGGAGTGAGTTTGGAGCGGTGGCTACTTTACAACACACACAGGGACCATGGGGAACAAAAGTAGTCACCCTCCAGAAGGAAGGACAGTGTCGGCAAAAATTCTGAGATGATTTGAGGATCTATAGCCGAGTGATACACAAATAAGATACATTTTTGTTATTCTTTTAGGTACTCCATTGAGAGGATCTCCCCTTACTTTTGATCCCAAACATTAAGAGAATCTCCTCTTAAAGCGGACCTTTGCACTCAAAAATCAAATTCTACCAATGCATCCCTCTCTGTATGATGATTAATAATAACATAGACATGTCAGGTGTAAAATGCTGTGACTGTGAAATACTTACACTTGCATGGGTAAAGTGTAAGTATGAAAGGGCAAAATAACTTCCGTTTGCCAAAGCAATGCACACTGGGATTGCCTTGTCATCAGCAGAGCACTGCTGGGAAATCATCTGTGATTTCAGGAGATCACAGGGAAAGGTATTTTCCTCCCCTGAGATGATGTGCATGGTCACATGTTCTAGTCCCATGTGTAGTCACATGTGCCAGAAATCCAGGAAGTGAAAGGATAGCTAGTAATCTGCCCTAAGTAAACATGGCCGCTGTCAGAAGACTGGGGAAGAACAGAGAAAAAAGGAATGCAAAGAATACAAAGCCGGCAATTATATAGAAGTATGTGTGTGTAGATTGTCATCACTAAACATTTCTAATGGTGTCTGTGTTGTTATTTTTAAGATAAAGGACCGTTTTAATTACATATGTGAGAGATAAACATAAAATTGAGAATTTGACAAATTATATAAGGTACAGCTGAAGTGTGCACTTTCGATGGAAGGTTCTCATCAAAGCTGTTATATTTTACCACAGCAAATGTATCAAACACTTTTCACTGTATTGAAAGATCCCGTTCATTTGGGCTATAAAATTATTTTATAAAAACATTATTATCAATAAAGTACACAGTGCCATTTATGAATGCAATAACTAAATGTGGCCAGCTCAACAAAGTATAAGCACGTCTGTCTAGCAGCAAGATTAGCGGTCGAATGAGTCTATGTAAAGGGACCTTTAAATGCCCCAGAATGAAAGAGCTGATTGCTGCTTGCTGCCTGCCCTTGACCTGTGCTTGCTTCCTGGATTCGCTTCTGTCTTCTCCCTTGGTACCATGCTGCCTGACTGGTTTGACCACCTGGCTTTTTTGACTTAGCTACAGTTCCTACTTCAGCCCACGCTGACCTCCTAGCTGGATACCAGTCTTGCTCATCATCCTGGTGAACCTGTTGCTGGGCTGTTACCCAGCATGGTGTCTGAACACCTTGGCACCCGTGCTACTCTCTGTCTGCTCACTCCCAGGGGTGTGAGACAAGAGCCGCAAGGGGGGCCTCCTCAGCTCATTCGGTCCTCTAGTAGGTACGTGATACCATAGTTCAAAATTATACAAGTGTTCTGATGGAAAGAATGGGCTATAATTAGTTATACACCTCTTCACCTCTGCTAACAATGAACATGTCTGATCAAGATCAATCTGTCTGCCTTTGTCATTGAAGTTCACCGCAATGCCGTGTGTATGTCTATGCTGAGGAGATTTTTCTCTCACTTCAAAGTTCCACAAACAGACATGAAAACAGCAATAAAACTTAACAAGGGTTTCCACCTTTCCCCCTAAAAAAAATCCACTCACTTCCTGACCCATGACCATGCATGAAGGGAGGGAAACTCTCCTTTGTGGGAACCGGAATTCCACTCTCTCATATTTTGTTGTATTTCCTAAAGACTGCGTTGGTGGATCTTTATGCTCAAGTTCCTAGGTGTACAAACCATCAGCCATTGTAGAACATTCCATTCCCCCTGCTAGAATTTTCAAAGCTTCAAGGTTGGTAGAAGGTTGGTAGGTATGTACATCATGTGTACTTCCTTTGTCTTCTATACCACTGGACAGTCCTTACCTGTTACCTCCCGCAGGGTCTCACGCGGTCGGGTGCTCTCCTTGTGCAGCGCCGAGCCCATCGGCTGCTGTGTGTAGTGTCCTCTTGTTCCATCATCCAGAGCTGTACAGGAAGGGGCACGCACGAGCACTAGACTGCCTCTTAAAGGGACAGTGCACTTAAAGGAAGTGGTCCGCCCCTGGAAATGACATCATATCATTGCCAACAGGTATTCAAGCAGAAAAGGTGAGTCATTCTGTGCCTGGTTATTGTTAAGCTTGTTCTTAGAGTGGCTGACGTTATACTTGGTTCTGATTCCTATTATCGACCCCTGGCCTGTTCTCTGACCCTGATACTTTGCTGCCTGCCCCGACCTCTGCTACGTTCAACGACTATGATTCCGGATTGTGATTTTGCTACCGTGCTCTTGGACTGCCCCTGTAGTGGCTACAACTACGCAGGAGATTGTGCGTTATCCTAGTCTACTTGAGTAGAGGTACCAATCGTACTGGCAAGTCCCCCGCGTCTGGGCTTCTACCATCACCAACCTGATAAGTACGGTAAACCAAGGGTGTGTGATGATGCACCACAGAAGATGTTTTCATGACAGCCTGGGCTTACATAAAGTGGGTTGAATGATGCAGGCCATCACAGAGCAGGGAGAAAGCCGTGGACAATGCTGGATTGTGAAGAGGTTGAATAGTGCTTGGCCACATTTATTTTTTAATACAGGAGGAGACATCCTTAAAACAAAAAAACTTTGGAGATATGCGGTGACAGTGTTCATAAGAGCAATGATTACGTTCAAAGCTACTACTGTTTAGTCCGACAGCGACCGGTCACAGGGATCACAGTTCCGGTCCTCTGACCCCATCTAGCCTTCCATGTCATCCAGTCACTTTGCCTGTCTGGCATGGTAATGGAAATTATCCAGAAGCCCCTTGAGTTCTGGAGAGAGCTGTTCTTGAAAGAATGTTATCTATCTCGTAATTTCTTCCACTGGCGCACTTTGCAAAGCTTGACATTTCTGTTGGAATCCAAGATTTTTGTATCGGTATCCAAGTACTGCAAATATTTGTTGTTATTATGCTATTTCAGGCCTCAGGCACATCATTTACATCACAAACAAGCAGAAAAGATTCCACAGCCCTTAGAGGTCTAATAAGATTTTAACACCGCTTCCGTTATTAAAATAGAATAATTTCATGGTCACGCGGCCATCTCTTTCCATTACAAAAGTCCAGAGCAATGTCTCCGGGTTGGTAAAACCGACAGGATGAAGATGTAATATGCCGGGTCGGTTGAATCGTGACGTCCTACATACCGAGCAACAGGTTATTATTAGAGCATTCTCTTAGCGTGGACAGCATGCATACAATCGAGAACCAAAACAAATAAATAATAGGCAAAGAAAGGGCAACTAGTATTCAGATTAATGAAGACCAGATGTCCCTCAAAGGATCCAAGAGGAACATGTGAGGAAAGTACTCCGTGGAACAAGGCTGTACACAATATCAAGTCCTGGGAAAGGACTGTGATGCAAAAAGCATTTATTTCGCCCACTTTTATCATTTGACCTTTTAGATTTGAACTAGTTTAAAACATAAAAAGCCAACAGCTGTCTGCATATGACCTCGCTGACCATTAGGAAGCCTTCTTACTTGTGGGACCTGGTCCCTGACTCTGAAGAGTTTCTCATCAGTTGGCACGGTCCTGTGAACATGTATGAATGAGCGTTTACCATGTGCGATCATTATGATTATTTCAGCCCCTGGGGCTGTCAATTCTTGTGTATGGATCACTATGCTGGCTGGTGGGGGCATCACAGCGGCGACTGGGTGAGGTGCAGTAGGGACCAGCAAAGGTGGGGGGGCAGTTGTAAGATACAGTGTGGAGGGGTTTGAACATGTTTAGTTTATATTGTTCCATTTCTCTTATTGATACACTAGGGGCATGTTCATAGAGCAGACAATGTGACTTACACCAAACATTTACTGGTGGTGAATCAATCACTGTCATTTTAATAACATGAACCTGGAAGATTCACCTGCAGTGAATGCCACTAAGTGTAAGAAGCATTTTTAAAACATGTTTGTACATTGCTCAACTTTTAATAAATCATGAGTAGAGTTATTGTCAGGTCCACTGACTTGGGTAAATATGGTGCGGGAATTTAAGCTTTGATGGCCTTCAGTCACGAAAAGAGTTGTAAATAGGCCCCAAAGGGTACTATGGATTGGAATGAAGTAAATTGACTCTCTGCATGAGATCAAACGAAGTGCATCCTCTATAGCTATGTGATACAGATCATCAGCAGCAGCTTGGTCATCACCAGCTCCAAGAATGTGACATAAAGCTGAATTTTCAGCAATAATACAACAATATGGCCACTGACAGCTTTGCGGCGGCGCTGATGGAAAAGGGCACCGCACCAAAGCAATCGCGTACCGGCCAATTGTTTTCAAATAAAGCGTGACAGATTCAGAACATATTTCTAATAATGGTAGAGCTAAGAAAACCTCCTGTTTCCTGTCTGTCATTCGGACGAGGGAGTAAGAAATCCGTATAAACAGGCTGGGATGGAAATTCTCCTCCGTTATTTATATAGAAAGTTAGTGGATACAGTGAATCACTTCCCGGCCTCTGCAAAATCTGTGTCACCACCAAACACTTCATTGTGAAGAGCGCTATGATGTAAGTGGATACTTAACCCTTTAAAAAGAGAACCACATGGCACCATGGTATGAATATGTTCTACAAAACCACGCAGCACCATGGTATGAATACGTTCCGCAAAATGGCATGGCACCATGGTGTGAATATGTTCTACAAAACCACATGGCACTATGGTATGAATATGTTCTGCAAAACCACATGGCTCCATGGTATGAAAATCTACAAAACCACATGGCACCATGGTATGACTATGTTCTACAAAATCCCACGTCACCATGGCATGAAAATGTTCTACAAAGCCACATGGCAGCATGGTATGAAAATGTTCTACAAAGCCACATGGCAGCATGGTATGAAAATGTTCTACAAAGCCACATGGCAGCATGGTATGAAAATGTTCTACAAAGCCACATGGCAGCATGGTATGAATATGTTCTACAAAGCCAAATGGCACCATGGTATGAATATGTTCTACAAAACCACATGGCACCATGGTATGAATATGTTCTACAAAGCCACATGGCACCATGGTATGAATATGTTCTACAAAGCCACATGGCACCATGGTATATGTTCTACAAAACCACATGGCACCATGGTATATGTTCTACAAAACCACATGGCACCATGTTATGAATGTTCTACAAAGCCACATGAGATGAAAATGTTCTACAAAGCCACGTGGCACCATGGTATGAATATGTTCTACAAAGCCACATGGCACCATGGTATGAATATGTTCTACAAAGCCACATGGCACCATGGTATGAATATGTTCTACAAAGCCACATGAGATGAAAATGTTCTACAAAATCACATGGCTTCATGCCATGAACATATTCTAAAAGGAAAATGTTAATTGCTCTGATCCTATTTTTTTTGTTTTTTTGTTATAAAGGTGGCCACTCTCTTGTATATACATTTAGCACATACTTTATTGGTTGCACCAGTTTGTTATCACGAATAGCCAAATTGTGAATCATGTGGCTGCCACTTATTATAGAAGGCATGCAGACACAGTTGAGAGGTTTAATCATCATTAAACCAAACAACAGAATACAGAAGGTGTGTGATCTTTGACCATGGAATGACTTGGTTCCAGATGTGGTGGTTGCAGCAGAATGATATGAAAAACAAAAACCATCCAGCCAGAGGCAGTTCTGTGGGGAAAACACCTTGTTAATAAGAGAGGTCAGGGGGGAATGGCTGGACTTGTTCCGGCTGACCACCGCTGCTCCAAAACCAGCTCTTTACTGCTCTTTGCAGACTGGTGACATCATCTCATACTAGGCAAAGGCACCGACTGGCGCTTAATAAAAAAAGATAGAGCTTCTCTGAAAAATGATGCTGTTACTGTTAGAAAAGTATTCATGACGATTTTAAAATTCATTGAAAAGGTCCACAAGCCCCCATGCATAGTTGGCTAGAAGTGTTTTCAGGTGATTTTAAGCTTTTTTTTTTGCTCCTTTATCTCATTTGTTTCTTAGGCATTTTCAGACTTGAGCGCTTTCATTTTAGGCAATGGAAAGCTAATTACTAGGAGGTGGAGATGGTTGTTAGGTTGAAAATTGCATAAAAAACATGGGTTGCCTACATTTTTCAGATGGTCTCGTTGAAGTCTAAGTGCTTAGAGAAACATGCAGCAAAACGCTTGTTGTTGTTGTTGTTGTTGTTGTGATTGTGGGGAAAGCTGAACTCCGGGGTAAGCAAATATTGTCCTTATACAAGAGTCACGTGTACTCCTCCTCGAATCTTTGTGAGATATGTGTATTTCTTCCAGATTTGTGCAGTAATCCAATGTGAATCTTGGAGCTTCCTGTAATAAAACCAGACTCTGCTGCCCTCTCTCCTTGTCAAGGAATGGCTGGTCTTGTCTACACCCCCTCCTGTAGTTTTCTGCAGGTTGCCTGTAGTGGTTGAAGCCTGCTATAACCAGGCTTCAGAGTCCAGCTTCAAAGAATATATATACACTGATCCGCCATAACATTATGATCACACACCTAACATTGAGTAGTTCCCCCTTTTGCCACCAAAACCACCATGACCCGTTAAGGCATAGACTCCGCTAGACTTCTGATGGTATGCTGTGGTGTCTGGCACCAAGCTGTCAGTAGCAGATCCTTTAAGTCCAGTAAGTTGTGAGGTGATCGGCCGCCATGGATCGGACTTGTTTTTCCAGCACATCCCACAGATGATGGATTGGATTGAGATCTGGAGAATTTGGAGGCCAAGTATGTGTTCGTTCACTTCCCCATCTACTGAGCCGACCTGTGACAGTGTCATTGTCACAGGTCGGCTAGAACTGTGAGGTGAGTGAAGAGCACTCACCTCATAGTTCTCCTTTAAGGAGTGCCATTTCCATGAAGAGGTGTACTCGGTCAACAAAAATGTTTACGTAGGTGATCCACATGAATAAAAGGACCCAATGTTTCCCAACAGAATATTGTAAAAGAAAATGTGAGTCATCAAACCAGGCCACCTTCTTCCATTGCTCTGTGGTCCACTTTTGATGCTTACGTGCCCAATGTAGGCACTTTTGGCAGTGAACATGGGCTAACAAGGTAACCATGATCAGTCTGTGGCCACGCAGCCCATACCCAACAAGCTGCAATGCACTGTGTGTTCAGGCACCTTTTTACCAGAACCAGCATTAACTTTTTCAGCAATTTGAGCTTTTTCAGCAATTTGAGGTTAGCTGGTAAGTGAGCTGGGAAATGTTTGTGTTTGTACTGTGTAAAGCCCTTCCATGTGCACTTTACTTTAAAAGCTCGTTATAAATTGATGAATGCGGATGCCACTTCATTCACTTCTATTGGATTGGTCTACACAGGCCAGCCTTCACTCCCCACGTGCATCAATGAGCCTTGGCCGTCCATGACCTTGGTCATCAGTTCACTGGTTTTCCTTCCTTGGACCACTTTTGGTCGGTCCTGACCACTGCAGACCGGGAACATCCCACAAGAGCTGCGGCTTTGGAGTTGCTCTGACCCAGTCATATAGACATCACAATTTGACCCTCGGCAAAGTCGCTCAATTCCTTACACTTGTCCATTACGCATACCCATTTTTCTGCTTCCAACACATCGACATCAGGGACAAAATGTTCATTTGCTGCCTAATATATCCCCCCCCCCACTTCCAGGTGCCATTGTAATATATCCCCCCCACTTCCAGGTGCCATTGTAACTAGATAATCAATGCTATTTACTTCACCTGTCAGTACTCATATCGTTAAGGCTGATCGCTGTATATACTATATATATATATCAGGGGTGTGGAATTCGTATTGCCCGACGCCCGGGACATGTAGTTCCGGGCACCGGGCAAGTGTTTTTTTCACTGTTTTAGCCCTGCTATGGACAAGTAGCAAAGCTGGTTTTACGTTTTTTAAATGAGCGGCGAGAGCGGCGCTGCAAGCGAAGGGCGTGGAGCGCAGAGAGCGGGGGCCGGAGCGCTGAGAGCGGGGGGCGGGGCCGGAGCAGGGGGGCGTGGAGTAGTGATGTAGCAATGACAGGCTCTGTCACCTCCCTCAGCCTCTGGCGGCCGCTGCTCGTTCCTGTCACAGGAGTTCTAGCACAGTGCTGTGCTAGAACTTCTATGTTGGAGGTGACAGGGTCAATAAAGAGAACCTGTCACCTCCAAAAGCTATCACTGTGTGATAGCACTACAGTTAAGTTTAAAAAAAAATAGTACAAAAAAAAAAGTAATAAATAATAGTTAAAAATGTAACTAAACAAAAATGTAAAAAATAAAAAAGCGATAAAGTAAAAATAATAAAACAAATGAAAAATGTTTACAAAGTAAATAAAAATTGAAAAAATGAAAACCAGCCCCGGTGCCCCATCTGCATGTGAATAAATACGCATTAGAAAATAATGGCACTGCCAGCGCGATCGGCGGTGGTGTGCGATCCGTGACTGCCCGGTCATCGTGCACGAAACCGAGCGGATGGCTGGGTTGTCACGGAATCGCACACCACCTCCGATCCTACTGTCAGTGCCCTTATTTTCTAATGGCACCACAGTCGTGCCAGGCACATTGCGCTTTTCCTGCTGCAATACCACCCGGGCGATCCCACACGATCACGGTTAAAAACACTGCGCGATGCATGTCGTGAAAATAGGTACATCTACCTTTTTTTCAGCGATTGCCACCCAGATATAACCCCATACATGCGGATGCAACCGCACACGATCGCACGTCCTGGGAATCCCCAAGTCTGCACCAACCCTAAAGGGCATATTCACTTTCCCAAGTAATTTGGGAAAATGGAATTACCTGCACAAATCTCCCTCCCACTATACTTACCTTTCGTCGACCGGTCCATCCCGTCCACCAGTACGGGTGTACTATCTGTACCTGTTCCGTGCATTCTGAATTACGCTCGCAAATTGCAAGCACTCGTCAACGCGGTCACCTGACGGCACTGACCAATGAGAAGCACTTATTAGCACTGCTAAATACGGTTTTGGTTAAAAAACAACGCCCTGGTGAGACCGAACAGCCCTGGTGTGACCCACACAACGCCCTGCTGAGACCGCAAGCAGACCTGGTGAGATTGCACAGCCATGGTGAACCGGCACACAGACATGGTGGGACCGCAGAGTCCTAGGGAGTATCGGTGAGTACTTGAGGAAAAGTATCAGTACTCGGTCTTGAAAAAATGGTATTGGTGCATCCCTAATATATATCTATATATCTATATATCTATAGATATATAGATATATATATATCCATATACAGTCACACACACTCCCTTTAAGACCCCTCATAATGATAGCAGAAGTTGGGTTGAGCAAAGTTCTGAAACGGTAATTGGGAAAAGTTGAGTTGTGATACCCTCACCCTTAGGACGGAAGAGTTCCAGGAAGAGATCAGAAGGGCCAAGCTGTCCAGGGACATTCTGTACTCGTGATCTCTACCCCGAGCTCTGCAGTCTTTATCCAGCAGCTGGAGTGTGCTCAGCCCGGGTGCAATGCTACAGCTGTGTGCACAATGCATAAAGGAACACTAACATTTATAACAAGTTGCAAACAACACGGAAGCAACATCAATTGTGAGATGCAATAAAGCCTAAAGCCAAGTACCTATAACTTTAAGAAAAAAAGGAAATGTATTTGTTATAGAAAACTCTCAGGAATAATCTCGGCACCGGCACTAATGCCAATATGACTTTTCATCTTTTACTTCTCTTGGACAGATCCCTCTCCACCCTTTTTGCGTGTAAAACATTCATTGTCATCTGGGATTTTGTCATCAGCTGTTTAAACAGTCGTATTTTACTGCCAGCTACTTTTCTCTGTGCTGTGTAAACTGTTTCTTGTGAAATGTTGCGGCGCTTATGTCACATGTGACAAGATTTCACAAGATTCATGTTTGGATGCGTGTGTATACATCATTTACTGTGAGCTGCTATGCTTCAACTTGGGAGTTAGCGGAGGGCAACATTCTTTTCCTCTGGATTTAAAGGAGAACTATGGGGTTAGTGCTTTTCCCCATAGTTCTCCTTAGGGTAACGGGAGGACACAAACTAGCATCCTCCCGTCACCCTAAGCTCAGTATATAGGGAGCTACAACTCGCGGCATACTGAGACGCCGCAGCCGGAGCGGATCCCGGCATCGATGTCGAGATCCGCCCAGCTACGTGAATGACAGCTGGCTCTGCCTATCTAGAGGCAGAGCCAGCTGTACCCACCCCCTCCCCCATCCGTTCCGCCAGTCAGCGCTGGCGGATCAGAGCGGGGAGAGGAGAATCCATCCTCTCCCCTGTCATGGCAGAGAGCCGTGACAGGATTGAGAAGTGAGCGAACGCCGGTATGTGTCCGCTCACTTCCCGATCTACTGAGCCGACCTGTGACAGTCTCATTGTCACAGGTCGGCTAGAACTATGAGGTGAGTGAAAAGCACTCGCCTTATAGTTCTCCTTTAAGTAAACTGTATGACATTGCTTCTATCCCGCTTTCTCTTTTGTAGCATTGCATGGCTCGCCTCTCGTACCTAGTCTCTGCTCACACTTGCACTTTGTAGGCATTTTTACCACATTTTTGTTGCGTGTTATTTATGTGTTTTTGTTTTGGCCAAACGAAGGTGAAATTAAAGTTGATATACTGTATGCAAAAACTTTTTAAAAGAGGTTTAAACTTACCTCTGTCTTCCCCACGCGCGCTCTCGTCCGAAAATCTAAAAAATCTCGGGCAGCCACAAACCATCTTGGGGCGGGCGCATGCGCAGTTCAGATTTTCGGCCGGGAGACGAGGAGAGACACAAGGTAAGTCTATGGACGTGGGCACCCACATGCAGACACCGTGGGACAGGAAGTGCCAGCAAGCTCAGAGGAGTCAGCGCTGGATCGGAGACCCGCAGCAGTGCTGGAGAGAAGGCTGAAAACGACAGGAAAGATGAGGAAGATCGGATTAAGAAACATCATTTAAGGTAAGTGCTGACATTAACATTGGGGGGAGGGAAACATTTTGTATCCTTTAATGTCACTTTAAAGTCATCTTAAACACCATTCACTTTATTGCACTTAGAATGAGGTCCAATGCAAGTCAGAAGGAGGTGAACTGCAGGTTCTATACATGCCGTCATTGAACTCTGATCTCAGAAACGCATCAAGTTGATCCTAAATGCAAGCAGAATGCAACTGAAAGCAAGTTACATTTGCCGATCGGCCAAAGCCCCTCAAACACAGGCCCCAAGCCTATTCACCATGGAGTAGTAGTAATAGTCCACAATAGGGATGCACCGATAGCGTTTTTCTGGTATTGAGTACGAGTACCGATATTTTCCTTTCAGTACTCGCCGATACTGAGTACCGATACCTGTGCTTCCGCCAGCATGGAGCCGGCTTCACAGGCAATCAGAAAGCCACCAGAATGCCCCCCCCCTGCGCTAAGGAGCATCTGCGAAGCTGTATATATAATATAGTCATGAGTCAAATATGGCGTGTACAAATGTACAAGTACACTAAAGTTCCTGTTCATTGGGAATTTGTCACAAAAAGTAACAAAATAGAACTTAATATAACATAATGTTAACTACCTTAAGCCCAGGTTGTGCAAGATGCCTGAAACCACCTTTATAACGATACGGAACTCATTCCATGTGCCCGAGAAAGCCTGAAGCTAAGTGCAAGCTTTCATAAACACTTACGCACAGTTGGAGTCCTTAAATGAGGTGGAACATCGGGAGACTTTAATTAAAGCAAAATGTACCTTTTGGAAATAAGTCTTCCGATGTTCCACCTCATTTAGGACTCCAGCTGCGCTTATGTGTATGGCAGCTGAGGAGTCAACCGAGAGGTAGAGAGGTTAGGTGCCAGTCCCTAAGTGGGTATTCACTTGTTCAGAAACACTTTGTCTTTGCCAGAAGAAGATGGCCAAGTGTTGCCGACAGCTTGCACCACAAAATATATTCAGTTAGCCACAGGACAGGTATCACCTACGTTTTTACTTTTCTTCTACTCCTACCCATAGCTAACACAGTACAACTACTGCTGGTTGGATTGTGCTACACTGCTCTTTCAACAATGTGGAATGCATTATGTTTTTAATTTCAACTTTGCTTCAAATGGAGCTCAGCCACACCACCTGCATCTCACTATTCAACGTAGACAGAAACCTATTTGGAGGCATCTCAATTAGATTATAGGATGTGAAGGTGGGCCTGAAAGGGAGAAGAATCAATATCTACAGATTTTACCCTTTAGACTCTCAATGCACACACAGGGGGAAGGAAAAGCTGCTTACTAGTTCCTTGTCTATGCAAGAAAAGTGGCAGTGCCTAGGTAGAGGGCCTGTAAGAAAAGCCCTATGCATGCCCAGTCCAATTAAGGTTCCGTCCGCACCTCTGCGCATGCTCAGAAGCCCACTCTTAGGGTCAAGGGCAAACGTGCGCTGGTTCATAGGCGTGTGCGCCCGCAAGCGCATCAGAGGATGCGCGCGCTTTCTGCAAAGAGTCGCACCGGAAGTGACATTTAAGGAACCATATACACTGAGTGGCCAGTTTATTATGACCACCTGACGTTTGTAGGCAAATTAGCTATAATTTGGCGCTGAAGTTGCTAGAGGGCCAGACCATTATAAATAGGGAATCAGGTTGTTTACCACGACAGTAGAAGTGATTTGTTTCTGAAGATACGGGGGAAACAACGCGATTTAACAGCCTTTGAACGTGGGATGATTGTTGGCGAGAGCCATGGAGCGAGTATCAGCAAAACAGCAGAATTCGTTAAATGTTCAAGAGGGGCTCATTGTTAAAGTGTTTAAAGACCGGACTGTCAGCCGAAAATCTGGGTCTAAACGTGCGAATTGCGGCCGTCAGCGACTAGTCAATGTTAGGGCAGAACGGAGAGTGGCAAGACTGGTACAAGACAACAGAAGGGCAACAGCGCCATGTCAGATTCCTCGCATCACCTTTCATCATCTCGTGGAGTCACGAGGCGGCCCAACGAAGTACTGATGGGGTGGTCATTATAATCTGGCCACTCAGTGTATAAATAGACAAGCTGCATTTTCCCTTTGCTGATTGATCTTCATCTGTTCCTGTGATTGTGTGCTTATTGTTATTCCAGTTGTCTTCAGTTCCCGACCCGGCTTGCCTTGACCCCTCTTCTGCCTGCTGCTTGTACCTGCTTGATCTTCAGCTCCTAACCTTTGCTTGTTCCTGACATCGCTCCCGGCTCTCGAATTGGTACCTCGTCTTCCGATTGGCTTGAACCTGGTTCGTGCCCCAGACTTGGCTTCCGTCTTCCTCTTCTGTTCGGCTACAGCCTAGGCACCAGCGCTTCCCTGTGCCCTTTTCTCCCTGTCCCCGCATCCAGGAGAGTTGGACAAGGGATGCAAGGGGCACACTCTCCTCCATTCAGTTCCACCTCAAGTTACGTGACAGGGCCCCTCCAACTACCCATGCACTGGTACTCACCTCTCCAGAGCTCCCTGGCCGCCCCTGTCTCCAACAAAGCTGGAGAAATCAACCAGTGCTTCCGGTTAGTGGGGAACATGTGACCTCCACCCCTGTGATGGGATCCCTATCACATGACTCAAGGAGTGACATCCCCTCACCAGTTGACACTAGGGATTTTAGTCCTGCCAATAAAGGCAGGACTGGCGAGGGAGTGCTGGCAAGGTGCATTGGGGGGTTCTGCAGGGGCATTTACAAAGACCCTGAATGTGCAAGGTGACAGTGCCTCTTTAATTAGGTTTATCACTCCCATTATCCCATTCTGTAATATTTACATTTGTGACAGGATCACATTAATAGCTCTTTAATAGACTCCAATTCATTTTCAGGCGTACATTCATCTCACACATAGTTTGATTTTGGCCTTTTAAGTAAGTTTTTATTCCAGATCTCCGAGTTGAGTCCCAGAGAACAGAAAACAACATTGAGAAGAACAGTGGCCTTGCAGCTTCAATGATTGCGCAACAGCGGACAGAAATCCGGGATGGATTATAAAAGCGCCTAACCACATGAAAGAAAACATGAAAACATATTTTTTTCTGGAATAAATTCCAGGCCGGCCATTAAATGGTATTCTGGAGGGAGACAATAAATTTAACGTCACGAACGAGAACCTGTCACATTCCCCAAACTCAAAAAGCCATTTTCTATCCTAGACAAATCTACACAGCACCTTTACTTTGGAAGTTTATGAAAGGAAAAACACAAAGCGATTACTATTTCATTTTAGCTAGAGGGTGAAGGCAACAGCCAAGGTGGATATCAATGAGATGTGAAGTTTCAGCACTGAATTTCTTCTGGCAATCATCCCCTCCAAATGTTTATATGATGTTCTTCCTGAGCCTTCTCTCTATTTGGTATTTAGCTTCTATGGACTGTAAATCCCTCCTATGTAAATAAGAGGGGGCTGTACATAGGTTCTTGAACACATCCTGTCGCAATACACCTCTCTGATGCAAGCAGTAGGCTGGCTCTTGGGAGGAGTTATGCAAATATGAAAATTCCTTGATGGGTGGATGTCAGTCTTGTAATGCCCACCCTTGTGCCACGGAAGGGGGTCCCCGCAGACAGCCGGAAGTCGGACACGCTGTTACCCGCAGCCCTGTGTCCAGCGGCACCTGTCTCCTCCGTTCCTCGCCGCTCTGTGATGTCCGCCGTGTGGAGCTGCCGTGTAGTGCACACGAGCGCACTGTGTGTCTTCTTAAAGGTACAGCGCACGACTTGCATTTGCATACAGACCCCCCTAGTTAATGCTTACATCTGATGCTGAGCCTCCATGATTAACAAAAGTGAAATCCAGTGAATGAAAGGGGCAGAACAGGGAAAGTCCGGCTGAGGAGGAAAGAGCTAGATAACGCTGACGTCCTCCAGCCAGGAAATGGCTCAGTCCAGGAGAGGAGCCGGTACAACAGAGCAAGACTCAAGGGGAGGCCGGAGGTCAGCTTTAATATACAAATAGAAGTTTATTAAACATTTCCACTAGGGATGCACCATATTAGTATCGGTATCGGTGTCGATACAGAGTGTTTGGGTACTCGGAATGCTCCCGTTGTCTATCACGATACCTGAACTTCCGGTATCAGAAAGCCGGGCGGCGAGTCATTAGATTGGCCGGGAAGCCGGCTCCATGCTCTCTCGTCACTTAGTGACAAGGAAGAATGGAGCTGGCTTTCCAGCCAATCAGGAAGCCAGGCAGCATGTAATGACTCGCCGCTCAGCTTGCTGATTGGTCGGGAAGTTGGCAAATCAGGAAGCCAACTTCCCGACCAAACAGGAAGCTGAGCAGCGAGTCATAATCTGCCCCCTGGCTCCATGCTTCCTCGTCACCTGCTGATGAGGTAGCATGCAGTCGGCTTCCCGGCCAATCAGGAAGCTGGGCGCCATGTAATAACTCACCGCCCAGCTTCCTATTTGTTTGGGAAGCGGTCATTAACGCCCCCCCCCCCCCCCCCCCCGGCTTTCTGATTGGCCAGAAAGCCGTCTCCATGCTTCCTTGTCACCTGGCAACGAGGGAGCATGGAGACGGCTTTCCAGCTAATCAGGAAGCCCGGGGGCGAGTCATTACACGCTGCCCCGCTTCGTTAATGGGACTTCCAGCATCAGTATTCGGCAAGTATTGAAAAAAAAATATCGGTACTCATATTCGATACCGAAAAACCGGTATCGGTGCATCCCTAATTTCCGCCATTAGACAAGACAATACGAACATATAACCGTGCGTTCACCATACCTCTCTGCCACCGGCTTGGCGATGTGATCAAACACTGCTTCCTGCTTTGCGTCTTGGTCAAAGGTCTCTTGAAATCTGCAAAACATCCAGCAATTAGGAGCTTTTCTCGCCTCGGCGTGTGAAACACAGCCCGATTCATGATGCCAATGTTTTCCCAGATAAGTCGGCCATCCTGTACCTCGTAAAACACGGGCAGAGCGAAACAAAGTGCTCTTCTGTTCCCTGGCACTGCACTCCCCGCTACTATTGTCAGCACAAGCCCCGGCTGAGATTAACTATGGGCAGTAAAATTCACCCCGCTCGGTGAAAATGACATCAATATGGTATTTTTATTTCCCATTATGAAAACACGGGGAGAAGAGGAGGGTGCGGGGAGCCAGGTGCGCACGGCTGACTGTTCCTAGATTTGCGCAGCGCCTGCTCGACCAACACGAGGAAATTAAACACGTTCACAGTGAAGCCGATTCAGAAATCATTTTCTTCACATGTCTATGTGAAACGCTGTCAGTCACCAGGAAGATAAATACAGAACGGCCTTCTTAATACGGAAAGCATTTACACGTCACCACTTCTATCACAAATACATAGAAATAATGACTCCACTTGCAGAATATTCCCCGACTGCTCTCAGTTGGACATTATGGATTATGCCGGGATTAGAGTTTGTAAATTCCAGAATAGGTTTTCTATTAAAAAGACCAGCGGAAAGATTTTAAAGCAGAACCCCAGTCAAATATAACAAAATAATAATAGCACATTACAGGGGCGTCCCGAGGCCCGGGTGTCACCCGGAGCGGAGACCGGGTGACACCCCACCCTGACGTCATCGCACATGCGCGGCCATCTTATTGACGCCTGCCGACAGCCATCTTGCTGATGGACGCCGGCATAGAGAGGAGGGGACGTTCACCCGGCGGGATGAGGTATGCGGCCGGGTCCCCTCCTCTCTCCTGACACTGTCGGGCTCTCGGTCCATGACCGAGTGCCCGACTTTTTAGAGAGGGTGACACCAAAATGACTGTCAGCCATTTTGGTGTATGTATAAAGTCACTTGCATTCCAATAGAATTTCAAGTCAAAAACCGGTTTATTGACTCGATTGCTATCACATCATATAGCGACGTTTCGGAACAACAGCGGTTCCTTCTTCAGGCAAACAGAATGTGAGAAGGAACCGCTGTTGTTCTGAAACGTCGCTATATGATGTGATAGCAATTGAGTCAATAAACCGCTTTTTGACTTGAATTTCTATTGGAGTGCGAGTGATTTTATACATACACTTATCTTGGAGTGGTCAGGAGTGCGATGGGTACACTGAATTTTGGACCCCTCTATTGGTGTC
>NW_017307308.1:133873-142510 GCF_000935625.1 Nanorana parkeri
TACTGGCCCATTAAAATTTAAATGCCAAAACCGGCTTTGGTCTGCTGTACAGGGACGGCAGGATTTTGACACCAGGTCAAATTCACATTATACGGCTTGTATTTTAAATATACACTTAAAAGAGAACTATGGGGTAAATGTTTTTCCCAATAGTTCTCTTTAGGGTCACAAGAGGACATATACTAGCGACCTCCCATGACCCAAAGCTCAGTATATCGCTATTAGATAGGCAGAGCCAGCTGTCACTCACGCAGCTGGGTGGATCCAGACAGTATTGTCGGGATCCGTCGCGGCTGCGGCGTCTCCGTATACAGCTCGCAGTATACTGAGCTTTGGGTGACGGGAGGACGCTAGTTTGTGTCCTCCCGTTACCCTTAGGAGAACTATGGGGAAAAGCCCTGACCCCTTTAAAGATCTAAACTGACTGCTAGGTTTGCAGTAAAGCAAATATGGGAATACGTTAAATATCCAAAACTGTTCCAGAGGAGTAATAGCAACTCATAGCAACCAATCAGATTCTCATTTCCCATGACCACACTGCCCTTGGATATTGAGAGGGGACTGTTATAGGCTGATATGGGTAGAGATACCAACAGAACATCAAGACCCACAACTGGCACATGTTATCCCTGCAGCAAAGGAAACCAAACGAGTGAAGATCCCTCACCTGAACTTGTAAATCTCCCGCTTATTATTAACAAATCCATCGGCCAGATCCCGGGGAACGGTGATCTCCAACGAAGAGGCTCCACATTCATCTTGGTTGATGGAATATATCTAGGGAGAGAATGCAACAACAAGAGGTTACAAAATGTATATGAGTATTCATAATCATGAAATAAATATGTGCTGAAAAATGACATGCACGGTGTCACTTCTGTATACGAATGGACAAAGATCATTCACGCCACGTGAATCTGATGTGGTGTATATTGAGAACCCGGTGAAAGTGAGTGGGCAGGCTCAATGCAACATGTACTGAGTTGACATTCCCCCCCCAAAAAAAAGCAGGGTGAAATAGTGTGTGTGTGTATATATATATATATCTTAAAGCTGAACTCTATCTAATTTTAAGGAAAAGTGCACTTATCCTTTTTGTCCCCCCTGACCTAAACGATTCCACCCTCCCTCACTGCAGATCTGTACATACAGAGATCTGACGGGCACGGATCCTCTATTCTTTACATTGCAGCGCTGCAATGCTCCCTCTACTGGCCACACTGGCACATTACAGCCCCATAGACTTCTATGAGGGTCATCACCCAGCAGAGAGAAGTCCTTGGCCAGGAGAAGACTTGCAGCGCTGCCGGATGTCAACAAACTGCGGATCAGCAGCCAGTGGATCTCAGCAAGTATTGTTCTTGAGAGGGCAAGGGTGGGATCCTTTACGTTAAGGGAGGGGGCAAAAAGAATAAGTGCATTTTGTCCTGAAAGTGCATCTAATCTTTAAATATATTCCTCAATAGCAACAAAGGATGAATGCATCGCTAGGTGTGAATGGGGCCGAAATGTCTGTGTCATCTATGGGGAGATTCACCCTCTCTATTTGCACTGATCACCGTTATTAATGAAAGTGAAAGAAAATCCCAAATTTTGGGTGGTCCCCTGAACAGGAATAGATGGGAAATCTTCCAATGCGGACACTAGTTCTGGTGACCCTGCTGACCACCAGGGATTTCCCTTTCTTTGAAGGGATCTCCTCTCGCTTCCTGTTGTGGCTATTGGACAGGAAGTGAAGGGAAATAAACCCAAAGATGGCATAAAAGCTGACAGAGGTTATAACTCTCCCCTATCCAAAACTAAAAATAAATATTGGCTTCAGTTCTACCCTAATCAGTATCTTTTTTTTTACTTTGGAAAGAGCAGGGAAGGATTAGACCCCATGTCACTTTTTATTGCTGCCTCGGCATATATCTGCTAGCCCTGGAGACCACTATCACTGGGGCTGAAAGTGTAAATATATCCTGACATTTCAGTTGTTATTGCAACAGGAACAGGGGGGAAATCTTCCAATGGGAGACACCTGTTGTGGTGACAAGTATCTAAGATGGGATTTCCATCATTTTAGAGAGATTTCTTCTCACTTTCTGTTGTTTCTATGGCAAAGAGACACCCTCCAATTGGACACAGAAAGTGAAAAAAATAAATAAAACACTGGCTCTTCCCAACTCTGTACAAAACAAAAACAAAAAACCTTGGGTTTAGATTCTCTTGTGGACCGGACTTACACTATTTTGCCAAAAGTATTAGGACGCCTTTACACGCACATGAACTTTAATGGCATCCCAGTCTATAATATAGTGTGTGTGGACATGCAAAAGAATCCTTTTTTTTTAAATATGTATTTATACTGATGATGGATGGAAGGAAGAAATGTGAATGATAAATACAATCCCGCAGGAAGTCAGCCTGTGGTACTGGAGACATTAGGGTGCTGATACCAGAACCAGCAAACTCCAGGTGGATCCATCATAGACCTCCATCTGTCTGTCTGAATAATAGGGAGTGTTGTCCAGTCCAGCGGCTGCTGCGTATACATACGGCTCTCCTACGCCTGTCGCTGTACATTAAACAATCCCATATATCCTGGATTAAGAGGACACGTCTGAGGCCTCCGCTGAGTCCGGAACTGTCTACAATCCATCAGGAAGCAGTGACAGGACCTCACTAAACATATAGATGTGTTTTAGCAACCAGTCCGGCAGTCATCAGTAAATAAATACAACATCTGGCCGTGATTTCTGATTTTGGGGGGAGTTCCTGGAACGTAAAATTGATTTTACTCCATGGGTTCATGGGGGGGGGTCTCCGTAGAAACCAAGTGACAGTTGGGACTACGGCTGCAACTAACCATTATTTTCTAATCAATTAGTTGGCTGATTATTTTTGGAGGGATTAAAAGAAAACATTTTAATATCATCTTTTATCTAAAATAGTTTTTTGGATTTTAAATTTTTTTTGCAATCGCATGGCATTGTGGTACCGCGTATTCCAGGGCTGGCGATCACACTGCGGCTGGGAGGCGCGTTCAAGGTTCCATTGAAATGAATGGCACTGCAACACACCTCCCGCAGAAGAATTTGTCAGGCCCAAAATTAACATTTATTTTTTACAACCTTTTTTATTTATCTTTTAATAATTATATGTAACATTATATATAATAAAAGATATAAAAGCCCGGTCATCACTTTACAGTTAGCCATGAATACCGGTCCAAAAAGTATTGCTCTCACTCTGACGCACGCGGCGATACCCAACATGTGTAGCGCATTCATCATTCTCGTACGTATGTGCGCCCGACTTTTTTTTCCTCTAGTATGCGCATGTTCACAGGGGACTTCTTTTTTGGTATTTTTCATTTTATTTAACTTTATTTTTTAAACGTTATATTTGTTTTTTTACTTAACTTCGTTGCTATCACATAGGGGGGCTTACACCCCAAATACTGATCCCCATTACTGTACACCTAGAATTCTGTATCCCCCCAATACTGATCCTACTACTGTACACCCCAAATACTGATCCCCAATACTGTACACCTAGAATTCTGTATCCCCCCAATACTGATCCCCACTACTGTACGCCTAGAATTCTGTCCCCCAATACTGATCCCCACTACTCTACACCTAGAATTATGTCCCCTCAAATACTGATCCCCATTATTGTACATCGCTCTGAAACTTCTGCCCCTTTACCCTATCACAAAAAGGATCCGTTGGCAATACAATCCCCCTACTGTATGTAAACAGGGTGTCCCGTTCCCCCCACACACACATACTATGGCTCCCAGTATATCTGCCGCCACCGACATCCCCGTGCTATTCCCCCTCCCGGTATCTCCCTTCTCGGTATCTCACCCCGGATGTGTGGCGGCGGTTGTGGGGTCGGAGCCGGCAGTAGATGCGGATAGCCTCCTTCACCATCTTCCACCATAGCAACCGTATCCACGGACTCTAGCATACACGTGACCGAGTAGAACTTGTCACGTGACAAAAGACAAGCAAACGCACGATTCAAGATTCAACCACACATTCATCATAACTCCGCCTACTCCTCCTGCAAAGAACGCAAAACGTATACTCCGCACAGTACACCCCCCTCCTCCTGTATACTCTGCACAGTACACCCTCCTCCTCCTGTATACTCTGCACAGTACACCCTCCTCCTCCTGTATACTCTGCACAGTACACCCTCCTCCTCCTGTATACTCTGCACAGTACACCCTCCTCCTCCTGTATACTCTGCACAGTACACCCTCCTCCTCCTGTATACTCTGCACAGTACACCCTCCTCCTCCTGTATACTCTGCACAGTACACCCTCCTCCTCCTGTATACTCTGCACAGTACACCCTCCTCCTCCTGTATACTCTGCACAGTACACCCTCCTCCTCCTGTATACTCTGCACAGTACACCCTCCTCCTCCTGTATACTCTGCACAGTACACCCTCCTCCTCCTGTATACTCTGCACAGTACACCCTCCTCCTCCTGTATACTCTGCACAGTACACCCTCCTCCTCCTGTATACTCTGCACAGTACACCCTCCTCCTCCTGTATACTCTGCACAGTACACCCTCCTCCTCCTGTATACTCTGCACAGTACACCCTCCTCCTCCTGTATACTCTGCACAGTACACCCTCCTCCTCCTGTATACTCTGCACAGTACACCCTCCTCCTCCTGTATACTCTGCACAGTACACCCTCCTCCTCCTGTATACTCTGCACAGTACACCCTCCTCCTCCTGTATACTCTGCACAGTACACCCTCCTCCTCCTGTATACTCTGCACAGTACACCCTCCTCCTCCTGTATACTCTGCACAGTACACCCTCCTCCTCCTGTATACTCTGCACAGTACACCCTCCTCCTCCTGTATACTCTGCACAGTACACCCTCCTCCTCCTGTATACTCTGCACAGTACACCCTCCTCCTCCTGTATACTCTGCACAGTACACCCTCCTCCTCCTGTATACTCTGCACAGTACACCCTCCTCCTCCTGTATACTCTGCACAGTACACCCTCCTCCTCCTGTATACTCTGCACAGTACACCCTCCTCCTCCTGTATACTCTGCACAGTACACCCTCCTCCTCCTGTATACTCTGCACAGTACACCCTCCTCCTCCTGTATACTCTGCACAGTACACCCTCCTCCTCCTGTATACTCTGCACAGTACACCCTCCTCCTCCTGTATACTCTGCACAGTACACCCTCCTCCTCCTGTATACTCTGCACAGTACACCCTCCTCCTCCTGTATACTCTGCACAGTACACCCTCCTCCTCCTGTATACTCTGCACAGTACACCCTCCTCCTCCTGTATACTCTGCACAGTACACCCTCCTCCTCCTGTATACTCTGCACAGTACACCCTCCTCCTCCTGTATACTCTGCACAGTACACCCTCCTCCTCCTGTATACTCTGCACAGTACACCCTCCTCCTCCTGTATACTCTGCACAGTACACCCTCCTCCTCCTGTATACTCTGCACAGTACACCCTCCTCCTCCTGTATACTCTGCACAGTACACCCTCCTCCTCCTGTATACTCTGCACAGTACACCCTCCTCCTCCTGTATACTCTGCACAGTACACCCTCCTCCTCCTGTATACTCTGCACAGTACACCCTCCTCCTCCTGTATACTCTGCACAGTACACCCTCCTCCTCCTGTATACTCTGCACAGTACACCCTCCTCCTCCTGTATACTCTGCACAGTACACCCTCCTCCTCCTGTATACTCTGCACAGTACACCCTCCTCCTCCTGTATACTCCGCACAGTACAACCCCCTCCTCCTGTATACCCTGCACAGTATACCCCCCTCCTCCTTGTAGCTTACACTCTACATGACAATGGCTTCAGTACACTTGTAACCCCGGAGTCTCCGGCCCCCTGCACACTCCGTGTACAAGTCCCGGGATCTCTCCCCGTCATCCCGACATGACAAATAAACAGGAAATTCTGAGCTATAAATAACCCCGAGACCAATAATCCGAAGAGAGCCAGATCCACAACATCAGCGATGACATCACCCCATGACATCACCCCATGACATCACCCCAGAATGAAAACGTGAACCCCCATCAGCTCCATCCTCCTACCGATCCCCAAATCACATCAAATCTCACCACACATGTTACCATCTGATTGTACAATCTCCCCTTAGATAGGGCGCGCCTGATGGGATACAAAATGATTGGATAGAGTTGGTGGGTCTCCATGTTACATCATTTCTGTAATGTAGGCCGCATTCTCAGTGATGTCACCGGTCTCTAGTGAAGGGATAGGCCGCATTCTCAGTGATGTCACCGGTCTCTAGTGAAGGGATAGGCTGCATTCTCAGTGATGTCACCGGTCTCTAGTGAAGAGATAGGCTGCATTCTCAGTCATGTCACCGGTCTCTAGTGAATGGATAGGCTGCATTCTCAGTGATGTCACCGGTCTCTAGTGAATGGATAGGCTGCATTCTCAGTCATGTCACCGGTCTCTAGTGAAGGGATAGGCTGCATTCTCAGTGATGTCACCGCTCTCTAGTGAAGGGATAGGCTGCACTCTCAGTGATGTCACCGGTCAGGATCAGGTGTTTTAAAGAATTAAATCTTTTTTTTATGTTGGGTATGTTTTATGTTTGTGGCTTCATCTCACACTTCATATTTCTCTGTTGGATCCACAAGCCTTACAGATCAGATCCCAGCCAGCTGCCTTCCCATTAATCTCCAGTAAAAGCGCTATATATAACCATTGTTCCCAGTATGATAAGGCGGTTCTTATGGATTCTGGAGATTTGACTGGATGGCTTTCATGTTTCAGAATGGCCGGGCTATCTTTCTGCTGACTCTCCTTACCTTCCTGGACCCTGTCCCTCTTGGAAGCCATGGCGGCCGATCCACTCGGCTTTCCATGATGTCACCTAGCAACTTAATATGCAGCTAAATAGGGAGCCAAACACAGATATTGCTTTCTACATTTTTACCATCTCACCTCATTTCGTTCTCGCTGGCTGACCCCGTACACTTTTCTTTCACGTTTCCACGTGGTTAGAAGCAGTTCCAGTATCTCTGCTTTATCGGTTGTCTGAATCACAATGTAATCCCTCAACCAAATGGGCCTAATTATAGTAATTATGACAGTATGGAAAGGGTATTCAACCTTGGGACTCTAGCTGTGAAACTACAAGTCCCATGAGGCATTGCAAGACTCTGACAACCACAGGCGTGACTCCCAGAGGCAGAGGCTCAATGGGATTTGTCGTGTCATCACAGCTGGAGTGCCAAGGTTGCCTACCCGTGCTGTAGAAGGTGGCTGCTTACTCTCTTCCTTATGCCGTATTAACCTATGCTAGCATGTCAACTGAGATTGCAGCCTACTCCTCTACTAGAGACTGGTGACATCACTGAGAATGTCGTGTAACCATTCGCTAGAGACCGGTGACATCACTCAGAATGCAGCTTATCCATGGGATTGTACACCCCATTGACACCCATCATACCATAACAATAAACTTAAACAATAAAGTAAAACACAACAACGATTGTGGAATAACTAGGCCGCGGCACCTTTATTGGGTTTTAATTAATTTATCCAATAAATAGACTTTAACCTTTATTACCAAACAGAACCACTGTTAACCATTAACAGACCACCATGCTTAGTCATCAAGATTTAAGCAGCAATAACTTACACCAACCAAATGACTGTTTACCAACCACTGTCCACCCACAAAGTGGGCGACATTACCCAAAAGCCAGGTGACCAACCTGGCCCCACCCCACCACCGCGGCCTGGACAATCATATTTTACAAACCAGCACAGATAAATGGCAATACCAATGTCTAAGAAAAGGTGCGAAAAACCTTACTAAAGAGACCGCAAATTAAACCCTCCAGTCCACAATGGCGAAACAAGAACCACCACCACGGAGCAGAAAATGCCACAAAAATCAATAAACATTGTATTGTAACCTTACTATAAACTGAAGCCCAGGCTTAGAAAAAGCCACAACAACCCTGGCACCAGTTCAGACAAATACAACAGAGATTTTTTTTTTTTTATTGATTTTTTTTTTATAGCAACTTTGAGTGGAGCCCTCACAAAATTGAAGTGCAGAACTCACTTAGAACAAAATAGCATATTCGATAACCAGCTGCCCCAATACATACCCATTATGCACCACCGGAGAATTCCAACAGGAGGGGGAAAAAAAAAAAGATTCACTGCACCAGGTCATCCTATGGCGGTGTATTTACCTTTGCTGCTGACCTAGGCAAGGCAGCAATGCCGCCCACAGGCACTCTAACCCTTACACAAGAACAACTACTACAAGTGTGACAGACACTAGAGTTCTCAGGTCCAAAACATGGAAAATGATCTAGATAAGGACATACCGCTCCCTCCGGAGGACACCTGAATAGAATAACGACCATTAAACTGGTAGACCTGGGGGCGAAAACCTTCTGGGCATATGGGCAAAAGGCAAAATTAAATAAATAAACAAACAAACAGATCCGATTGCAGAATTGGCTAACTGGATCTATTGATTGAACAATCTAAGCACAAACAGATCCTGATAAATGCAAAACAGGAATCCTACCAAGAATAAGCTAGCAAGAAATAAATAACAAAAGATTAATTA
>NW_017307308.1:143189-144291 GCF_000935625.1 Nanorana parkeri
CCCCCCGGACTGACCCGCCGATTCCCGTAGATGGCATCACCCACCTCTGTATAGTGCGCTCTCGCCCCCAGCGCCAGCACCACGACACAGAGCAGCAGCCGATGACAGGAGGAAACAGGCACTCTAACCCTTACACAAGAACAACTACTACAAGTGTGACAGACACTAGAGTTCTCAGGTCCAAAACATGGAAAATGATCTAGATAAGGACATACCGCTCCCTCCGGAGGACACCTGAATAGAATAACGACCATTAAACTGGTAGACCTGGGGGCGAAAACCTTCTGGGCATATGGGCAAAAGGCAAAATTAAATAAATAAATAAACAAACAGATCCGATTGCAGAATTGGCTAACTGGATCTATTGATTGAACAATCTAAGCACAAACAGATCCTGATAAATGCAAAACAGGAATCCTACCAAGAATAAGCTAGCAAGAAATAAATAACAAAAGATTAATTAACCCAACACTTTTAATTTTCTGGGGGGTTTTTTGAGACACACCTAGAAGTCATAACCAAAAATCAGCAAATAGAGAAACCATAAAAGGACCAGCAATCCTCCCTGCAGTTGTGTCTATGACAATTCAGAAACACAACAAGCCACTAATCTACAGACTACAATTTACAACCTGTAAATGATTTAGTTCACAAAAAAAATAAAAAAAAATTGAAAATCATCCTCAGAAAAGTCTTTTATATAAAGCCCCGTTCACATTGAGCGATTTATCGCGCGGTATCGTGGCAAATTACAGCGCGATATCGCGCTCCAATGCATTTCAATGGGGCAAAGGGTCCTGCTGTCGCGGGTCGTGTGTCGCTACAGCAGGCAGGGGCGTATCTGCCGCGAGGCAAACAAGGCGTTTGCCTGGAGCGGCAGATTCGCTGAGGGCAGCGTTGCTGCCTTGCCTAGGACAAAGCTGCACATCCCCCCCCCCCGAATGACCCGCCGATTCCCGCAGATGGCATCACCCCCCTCTGTATAGTGCGCTCTCGCCCCCAGCGCCAGCACCACGACACAGAGCAGCAGCCGGTATCTAGCACACAGCGCCGCTGCTGCTTGCGGGCCGTCATGTGACGCGGAAGTCTTCCTCCTGTCATC
>NW_017307308.1:144442-161847 GCF_000935625.1 Nanorana parkeri
CGGCGGGTCAGTCAGGGGAGATTTTCCGAGATGCTGCGGGGGAGGGGGCGGCGCTGCTGCCTTGCCTAGGGCAGCAGCAAAGTTAAATACGCCGCTGACAGCAGGACCCTTTTTGGAGCGGATTTAGCCGCGATTCAAGTTTGCTCAATGCAAGCTTGAACGCGATATCGCGTGGCAAATCTCGCGATGTCGCGCAATATGCAAATCGCGCAATTTGCATATCGCGCAGTGGGAACAGGGCCTAAACTGACTGATCGGTCGGTTCGGGCCCATAGTTAATCAGACAGCACTTTGCCAAGATCGATGAACTCAGTGCCTCTTGGAAAACACGATCTACCAAACAATGTCTTGCAAAGCAGATTTCTGAAAACCATGGACTATGATTAGAAATTGTGAAGCAGCGTCACAGAGAAGCAGTAAGAATGCCGGCCTCTGAAGCCCTAGAAGGGATCATATAGCAAATCTGGGAACGTGGTGGGAACTAGGTAATGTGTGGGTACACTGTCAACCTCTGAAACTCTGGCAGTATAGGGAAACACATTCCTGAATGACTGTAAAACATCTACCATGTACTAAAACTGACCTACAATTAACTTGAGCCAGATTTACCTAACACTCACCACACACATAACAATCTGATTGTACAATCTTCTATAGATCCACCACAAACTATTCAGTGCAGGGGCCTGTCTGACTGGATACAGACTGATGGGATAGATCAGGAAGGTTCTCATATTACACTGTCTTGGCAAATCCAAAGTCATGAAGATAAAGCAAGGCAAGAATAACTACACATTTTCACCTAACAATTGTTACAACTTCAGACCATCTGTATACTGGACAGGACAAACCATTACATCGCACAATAATAAGAATTCATAGGTTACTAACATGAAAGAGAAGCACTGGAGACATGAGGGCAAAAGGGAAGGGGTGGCTAAAGGCTGACTGACAGACTACACCTTACATAGGGAGGATAATGACACAAAGGGAGAATACCCAGAGCAACAGACAGTAAAGACAGACACATTCCCAGCCCTCAGCTCACCCCTGCCTTGTGATAAAGTCAGTGAGGTTCCAGTTGGAGAGAGGTAACTCCTCCCACGCTCAGGTTATCAGGCCAAGATAGCAGTATAAGGTCCGCTGCCTACCCCGCTTACTGTGGCAGGAACACTGGCGCTGTGGATGTCTGAGGGAGTTTTGGGCCCTCTTGGCCTTGCTTGGTAGCTTCTCCCACTGTAGGGCCTGCGCTCTGTCACTTCAGGTCTGCGGTCCTACATCCCTGGTCCCTGGCAAGTCCTGGTGGCAGCCCAGTCCCAGTGATGATGTGACACTCAGGCACTTCTGGTCTGGCCACACAATCCTCCGCCCGGCAGTCCCATGTAGTGTGATGAGCACATAGACAATGATCTTGACCACGCAGTACGACAATGCTCAGATCCTCCCTGGTCACAGATGACAGTCCTAATGCTGCTCCCAAAAGTCCTGCTACAAATCCTAGACCGCCTGCAGGTAAATTAAGAGTTTTCACGGCTGACCTCAGGTAGGGTCCAATGCTGTACACAGAGTAATGCCGATACATCAGGAATGGGAGACACAAATGCAGGTGCAGGGTCCACAGATGAAATGGAAGAGGGAGCTGTAGTTAGTGAAAACAGCAGAGGAATAGGTAAAATGACTGCGCTGGTCCATCCATCAGGAGAATTAGCCCCTGGAAGTAATGCTGAAGTTAAATATCCATTCTGGGCTGTGAAGCAGGTGAAAAGATCCAAAATGAATTGTGAAGATAATCCAGAGGAGAGTCCAGCTGGCAGTTCTGAGGTAAATGCTGACACTGTCCAGTGACAGGAGTGACTATAAAGGGGGAAAGGTTACACTCATTGGTCAGCTGTTTTCCCGCCAAAAGTCTGTCACCAATCCTGTGCTCAGCTGACTGAAGGTCTGTCCAGCAACTGAGGTAAATCTTCCTAGCAATAGCAGGCAGCTTGTAACCTGAAAGACAAAGCAGAAAGAACCAGCAAAGCAGTCCCAGAGAGACATGTACATGACAGTCACTCCACACCTCTATTCACATATAATTTGTTTTTGTTTTTTAAACACATGGGGGATAGGGGCCACAATCCCATGGGGCCACTTCTCCTATTTTGCTTCCGTGGCCCTAAAATTCACTGGAGACTGGTGACATCAGTAAGAATGCAGCCTATCCATTCACTAGAGACCGGTGACATCACTGAGAATGCAGCCTATCCATTCACTAGAGACCGGTGACGCCACTGAGAATGCAGCCTATGCTTTCACTAGAGACCGGTGACATCACTGAGAATGCAGCCTATCTATTCACTAGAGACCGGTGCCATCACTGAGAATGCAGCCTATCTATTCACTAGAGACCGGTGCCATCACTGAGAATGCAGCCTATCTATTCACTAGAGACCGGTGCCATCACTGAGAATGCAGCCTATCTATTCACTAGAGACCGGTGCCATCACTGAGAATGCAGCCTATCTATTCACTAGAGACCGGTGCCATCACTGAGAATGCAGCCTATCTATTCACTAGAGACCGGTGCCATCACTGAGAATGCAGCCTATCTATTCACTAGAGACCGGTGCCATCACTGAGAATGCAGCCTATCTATTCACTAGAGACCGGTGCCATCACTGAGAATGCAGCCTATCTATTCACTAGAGACCGGTGCCATCACTGAGAATGCAGCCTATCTATTCACTAGAGACCGGTGCCATCACTGAGAATGCAGCCTATCTATTCACTAGAGACCGGTGCCATCACTGAGAATGCAGCCTATCTATTCACTAGAGACCGGTGCCATCACTGAGAATGCAGCCTATCTATTCACTAGAGACCGGTGCCATCACTGAGAATGCAGCCTATCTATTCACTAGAGACCGGTGACATCACTGAGAATGCAACCTATCCAATCACTATAGACATTAGAGTGTAAGCTCCTCTGGTGCAGAGACTGATGTGACTTGCTCAGTGTCCTCTGTACAGCACCGCGGCATATGTCGGAGCTATACAAATGTATAATACCATTGTGTGTGACTGTGGTGCAGCATTTGCCATCCAGTAATCCTCCTTCCCGGGAAGATTGTGATACTCCGTTGCCCTTCTTGTCTGGCTGCCACACTCCTATGACTCTGTTCTGGGCTCCACAACGGAAAGCATAATAAAAAAGATGGAATTTCATTAAGAACAAAAGGCAGCTGCTGATTGAAGGCACCTCGGGGGCTTCCGCCATGGTCAGAATGAGTCCCTGGAAAGGACAGGAAATTGGGATGTTCCTCATTACTGTAAGGACAAGCCTGCCCGTACTAGTTAGGAGAGCTCAGTCATTACTTACCAGAACAGGAGACTCATAAATCGCTCTGCCAGCTGTGCAGCACTTTGAGCCGGACTGGCTTGCGCTGCATATGGTTAGCAGGTGTTGGGAATATTACAATGTAAGAGCAGAATTGGAAAACAATAGCGCAGGCCTTTAAAGGATACAGCAGCGCACGGACGTGGATACCCCAACACCAAGTCCAATATGGTTAAAATGGCGGACAGCTCGCTACAGCGGACAATTTTGTAGCTCAAATGCCTAAGTGCTGCAACGCTCAGTAGGAATCTCATTATTATTATACATCCATATAGCTCTGCTGTACAGACAACACTGGACCATTTAAATCAGAGCTTACACTCTAATGCCCCCCCCACCAGCAGTCACACTCTATTATTATTATTATACATTTGTAAAGCTCTATCATATTCCACAGTGCTATAAATATATTTTATTTTCAGTTTAAGTAATATAATGTAATACTGCCTTATGGCCACTAGATGGAGCTGAGAAGCATAGGAAATAAATATTTGTTTCCTATGCTCTTCAGCACCATCTAGTGGCCATAAGGCAGTATTACATTCTATTACTTTTGACCTGAAAAGAAAATGTACTAAGAACTTTCATTTTTGCCTCTATGTCGAATGGCTTTGCCAATTGTTAATAAATAGTCCACAAAATGTATGTAAAGCCAAAACTTATACTTTTTGATAGAGAAGGGAAGAGTTAAAACCCCTATCATTTTTTTTTTTGCTTCCTTTGTCACTTCCTGTCCCAGAGACACAACTGGAAATATGGAGAAAATCTCCTCAAAGTGAGGTATCTGAATTTCCAAATTGCATTAGGGAGCTCCTGAAAGCCATTCGGGTCTGGGAACCTCAGCTTTGGTAATATATGTATATGGCTCCCAGACCCGAATGGTATTCGGGAGCTCCCCAATGCAATTCGGAAATCCGGAACCCGAATGCCATTCGGGTATAGAAGCCTTAGCTTTAGTAATATATGTATATACTGCAGGGATCCAACCTGAAAAAAAAGTAATTTCAGGGAGGTGCCCTTCTTATTTCAGGGGGGTGTCCTCCACCCCCCCCCTTCCCCAAGAGCACCCCCCTGAAATGATGGCAGATAGCTATTGCTTCCCGTGCTATCTGCTGTTTTGTTTTTTTATTCTGACAGCTGCTGCAGTCAGAATACAAAAAAAATAACCAGCATAGAAATGAATAGCAAGATTGCTATTGGCTATTTGAATTTGCAATAGGCAATAGCAAACTGGCTACTGCACCCGCCCTCTGCTGCTGTCAATCAGCAGAGGAGGACCTGATGGAGAGCTTCAGGTCCACCTCTGCTGACTGACAGCAGCAGTGGGCGGGTGAAATAACTAGTCTGCTATTGGCTATTGAAAATTCAAATAACCAATAGCAATCTAGATATTCATTTCTATGCTGTCTCTTTTCTTTTTTCTTTTTTTCCTCCGATGGTGGCCTGCGGCTCTGATATCGGAATAAAACAAAAATCAGACAGCAGGGAAAGGTTTACTCTGTTAGATCGAGCAGAGTAAACCTTTCCGGGAGAAAATGTTTCTATCCCGGGCGGCCGGGAGCCGCTATCTAATAGTGGGAGACTCCCGGAACGTCTGGGAGAGTTGGGATGTCTGATACTGTATATGGCTCCCATGTTGCCATAACGAAAATTCGTGCTCAGACCCATTCAGATGCATTAATCCAAAAAACACATCCGATTGCTCAGAAAAGTCACATGTCGGATTCAGTTTAGTTGTTTTTTTTTAAATCAAAGATTTTTATTGATTTTAATGTAACATGACATTTTTGCTATGACAGTGGAAACATGTGATTACAGCGTACAGCACGCGGTGCAAGGGAGTACAGAATATATTGGGAGAGGCACAGCTCTAGAGTTAAACAAAATGACAATTATCGCTGGTGTAGTAGGCTCGCCCGTCAAGTTGATCGAGTTAGTGACAGGATCCACCCAAATACTGAGGGGCCCGGCAAACTTACAGGTTTAAATAGAGGGAGTTGTTCCTTTGTAAGGAATTGCATAACAGGACCGCCAATTGTGCTGTGAGAGAGCGTAATAAACCACTGCAAACGTCAACCATGAAAGATCGTGCCCAAGAAGGGAAGTTGGAGAGAGACAGAGAAAGAGAAAGAAAGGAGAGAGAGAAGGGAAGACTGGGGTGGGAAGGGAGAGGGGAGGAGAGAAAGCTTACCGGGGTCGGTTCAATCCTGGGCATGCATGGGGGATTTTCATTGTTGAAGCGTCGTTTTTTAAAGTGGTAGCAGACTACTGTCAAATGACTGCGACTGGAGATATTGGATCCATGGTTGCCACGTCTTCAGTTTAGTTTTTGAACGCAATTCGGACGGGATCCGAAATTCGGGAAACAGAAATTTGGATTTGGACACATTAGGATGCATTGGGATTCGGAAATTCGGATGTGTCCGAATGTCCTAATTTCTGAAAATGTGTCCGATAATTGATCGGAACGAATGGAATTGCACGTGTCTACGGGTCACCTATGACCTCATGGTTGTATGGACCCCCGTGTCACCTCACCATCCTGATCCTATACTCCATTCTAAACATCCTCATTCTCCATGTACGCGTGTTCATTCCTTTCCATGTCTGTCGCTCGTCCAGCCATAATGACCCCCCTCCGATGTTTCTTTTTATGAGGATCGGCCTTGGAGCCCCGGCAAAGGAAAGTTGGGCCGTAAAAAAAAAAGGGGGGGCAGAGGGATCCCAGATGGAGCGTTTGTAACATTCAGCAGGTTTTTTATTGCGGGGGTGATTATTCCTTTATCTCCTGAGCGAGTATTAGGAGCGCCGCTCGTAATCTATAGTTAGAATCAGGAGATTCGCAGGGAACAGCCGGCAGATGCGTAGTATTAGCTCTGGCACGGAGAACCCGCTTTTTCCATCATATTTTATTTTTTATCAGCTCGCGGCGAGCCGCGCTGCCATTATTCCGACATCCCATCAGCACTCAGCATGCAAACTGAACTCATCATCAGGACACGCGTGGCGCTACACAGAGCTCGCAACCGTACAAGTAAAGTCTGGGGTACTTATTGCCACGACTGATGAAAATTAACACCCGACACCCTCAGCAAAAATACAATTTCTGGATGGTTCCATAGGGATAGATCAAATCTGATGTTATAAATTGCATTTTCTTCATATTAAAGTCAAAAGGTTTTAAAGCTATCTCAAAATCTGATGATATCACTACAATGGAGGCTGCTCCTTTGATGTTTAAAACTTCTAGCTTCCTATAGAATCAGCCGGTCCCCTGGGCACTGGCCCTAATATCCTGTTTTAGGGGGCTCCTTTCCCTTGCAGGGTTCTAGGGAGCCACCCTTGTGTTTACTAGTAAGCTGTGTGTCTCCACAAACACACAGGCACAGTAAGGCAACCCACACCCTTCCTACAAGCTCCAAGCTAGCAGATGGACGGCTCCTACACATGTGGCTTCTATGACAATGTTTGCTTGTACTGGAATTTAGCTTTAACGTGATATTAAAGCCAACATGTTTTTAAGTTGCAAGTGACTAAAGTGACAATGGAGAATGCTACTTGATGATAAAGAGTTAGAGTTTCCTGCAGAATCAGCTGAGTAATGGCCATGATATCCTGTTTTGCAGGGTCCTATGGAGCCACCCTTGTGCGTGCTAGTAAGCTGAATCTTCACAAACACACAGGCACAGTAAGGAAAGACACTCCACTGCTTTCTGATTTACTTTCTATGCTGCCCCAATGCCAGGTTCCTCAATGCGCCCCCTTGTATGCAGGCTTCATACAAGTGATCTCAGGGATCCTAGAGATCACTTGTACAAAACAAACGGCAACTTCCCCGCTGTACATTTAGTTCTGCTTGACCAAAGCAGGGCTAAATGTAAATAATAACTACCCGCCCAGCGCCCAGGACTGCATGTCCCGGGCATCGGGAGATAGGAATTCCACACCCCTGCTGCCCCTCTACTCACTGCTGCCCCAAGGCCGGGCCTTGGTTGGCCTTCTGGGAAATCCGGCCCTGGACGTGTCGCTGCCATCAATTTTCAAATAACTTTTTTTCTTAAAACGGTAAATTTTCTCTGTTCAAACATTTGATATGTTTTCTATTCTCTATTGTGAATAAAATACGGGTTTTAAGATTTGCAGATCATTGCATTCTGTTTTATGTAGATTTTACACAACGTCCCAACTTTTTTGGGATTGTAAAAAAAGCACATTTTACCTAAGCAGCTTAAAATACTATTTTTGGGGGATTTAGTTCTCTTTTGGGTGACGGGAGCATACACCGATCAGCCATAACATAATGACCACTGAGAGGTGAAGTGGATTTCAGTGCAGTGTGATGTTTTGGGCAATGTTCTGCTGGGAAATCTTGTATCCTGCCATTCATGTGGATGTTACCTTGACACGTACCACCGACCTAAACATTGTCGCTGACCAAGTACACCCCCTTCAGGGAAATGGTACAACAAGAATTAGACGTCGTGTTTCACGTTCACGTCTCTCTTGGCGTGGACGGCCGGCAGTAAATGGCTCTGGCGGTCTAATTTCATTGTGGGAAGGTTCCTCGCTGCAGATATCGGAGGAATGCGGAGCGGAGTGAGATTATAAGGAAACATAAACACTTGTCACACTCCATAATGTAGCGGAGAAGTGTATCTTCCTCTATAATCTGCTTCGAGGTCTTTACTTTGAGTACAGAAAACCCGAGCTGCGGCCAGCATGATAGAAAAACAAGTCTTTATTACATATACGTTTATCTGATGCGCGGCGATAAAAAAATAAATTACACTGGAGGAGCTCCAGCTTATCTGTGATCGGCACTTTGAGAAAAACCGCCACCCTTGCAAAAAATTTCACATGAAAGTGTTGTTTTTCCACTTCTCAGAAAATTAAAAAAGAACTCCGTCCGAACGTTCCGCTGGCCTCTAATGGCAGAGCTGTTCTAAATTCTAACAGTTTTCTGATCACCAATTTCGTCCTTGAATCTGATCTTTTGTCCTTGAACTGGTGAAGACAGGATAGCCAAAAATCGGGTGCACCAACATTGTGGCCTGCAATCCTTTCCGCAGGGTGCCTATCCACCAAAAAGTCAGTATATAAGGCCCAACTCCAGGTAAAGGTTTACAAAGAATAATAAACAGGCCAGGCCTTGTTAAAATAAAATAAAAAAGCAGCTCTAGCTGTAATATCCTATCTCTGGAACTGTCCACCGCACTAAGTCTTCTTCACCACTAGATGGTGCTGCTGTTCTGAGTGGAATGACACACAGCCTCATTCAGCCACGTCCTGTAAACCCACGTTGTCAAGAACCTATCCTCTGGGGGTGCATCATCCAACTGCCCTGGGCTTACAGCACAATGTGACTGTTTCACTGGTAACACGATTATTTTGTCCCATAGTCTTCCTTCATTCAAGCACCGGTTCATCTGCTTCCAAACAATCAGATTATTTTTTTTTATTATTTCACTCACCCTAACCACATGCAAAAACATTTTTTTTCAACTTGTCCTATTGTTTCCTCTTTAGAGTTACACTAAACTCAGGAGTTAAATCTTAAAAATACATTCAAGTACCTTAACTATTAACAAAAATTTACCTTATTTGTGTATCACTCGGCTGTAGATCCTCAAATCATCTCTGAATTGGTGCTGACACTGTCCTTCCTTCTGGAGGGGGGCTACTTTTGTTCCCCATGGTCCCTGTGTATGTTGTAAAGTGGCCACCACTCCAAGCTTGCTCCTGTGATGGACTACAATGTCACATTTGGTTTACCAATATATATTGAGATTGTTGTCGATCACTGGAGCGAGCTTGGAGCGGTGGATCAACCTTCAGTAAATATGAACATCTGTAGAACCAGACCAACCTGTCAGAGTTTTAGAAGGTTCATGTAGTCAATGGGAGCATTGCAAGATAAGTTACTGGACAACTGAACTTTCATTAAAAGAACATATTACAGCATATACGATTGCTACACAAGCCATTTTGCAATTCATGTGATTGGAAATGATCTTTCCATTTCAGTTGGATGCCGCTATAATTTTCAACATTTGTTAAAAAACACAACTCATTATGGCAACCTGGAGGCGTTCTGTACTCCATTGGTGTATGAAATGCCGCCAAAAATTTCACTTCCTGTTTGTTTGTTTGATTAGTTGATCAATTTTCCCAGAAGTGTGAACTAAGATACAAGTAACGTTTTATGCATCTCTTGCAATAGAAATGTCATTTTTGGTGACATACTAGGGTTACTTACCTCTATAGGGATGCTGACACTGCCACTCTCTTCATTAAAACTCTAAGTGTTACAGATGGTTAGGAACCCTCCCATTCAGGAATCAGTTTGGAAAGAACATGCTTAAACAAACAGCTCAAGGGCCACAATCTTGCAATGTACATAGAGGAGTTGTTTTCTTGTTAACAAAAGTGGAGTTACACTTTACCAGGACCAAACAATTTAGCCTTAGAGATAATCAAGAGACTACACTGAATGGCCAAACGTTTGTGGACACCGGATCACACCTATATGAGTTTGTTGGACATTCCCCTTCAAAAGCATGGCAATTAATATAGAGCTGCTCCCCCCTTCGTTGCAGCAGTAATAGCCTTCACCCATCTAAGAAGACTTTCCACAAGATTCTGGAAGGTGACTGTGGGGATTTGTGACCATTCACCCAAAGGAACCTTTGTGAGGTCAAGCACTGATGTTGTATGAGAAGACATTTCTCACAATCGATGTTCCAATTCATCCCAAAGGTGTTTAGTAGGGTTGAGGTCAGGTATTGGTGTTGTAAGAGAAGACCTGGCTCACAATCTATGTTCCAGTTCATCCCATAGGTGTTCAGTAAGGTTGATGTCAGGGCTCTGTGCTGGCCACTGAAGTTCCTCCACACCATACTGGTCAAACCATGTCTTTATGGAGCTCACTTAGTACACAGGTGGAAGTCATGCAGGAACAGAAAAGGGCCTTCACCAAACTGGTCAGACCATGTCTTTGGGGAGATGGCTTTCTGCACAGGGAACAGTCATGCTGGAACAGAAAAGGGCCTTAAATAAGCTGGTCAGACCATGTCTTTATGGAGCTGGATTTGTGCACAGGGGACAGTCATGCTGGAGCAGAAAAGGGTCTTCAATAAGCTGGTCAAGCCATGTCTTTATGGAGCTGGACTTGTGCACAGGGGACAGTCATCCTGGAACAGAAAAGGGTCATCACCAACTGTTGAAAGAAAGGGGTCTTCACCCAGGAGCGTATCTGCCGAGGCGTTTGCCTCGGGTGGCAAATTCCAAAGGAGCGTCAAAAATGCCGGGGTCTCAATGTACAGGTCTGCGGGCCACTTGCGGCTCGTGAGTCGGTACTTTGTGACCCGCAGCCAGCTCAGAAGTCAGGTACGCGGTCACGGACCGCATACCTGACTTGCGGGAGCAGCTACACGGTCTGCATCTCTGTCGGATGCAGGCCGTGTAGCTGAGTCTGCGCCGGCACTCGGATCCTTTCGGTCAGCGCTCTTTCAGTGAACGCTGGCCGAAAGGATTGTGCAGGATCAATTGGGAAGGTCTGCAGCAGACCCTACCAATCGACCACCGATCGCCCGGACCGACGTGCCTCCTCCCTGCAACAAGGTAAGCAGCAGAGGGGGCTCTAGATTGCATTTGAGGTACGGGGGAAGGGGGGGACTGGGAATTATTTTAAATGTGGTTGGGGGAGAGGGACTGGGCATATATATATATTACAACCCCAGTCCATGTGTGTCCCCACTCCTCCCCCTTCCCTTCGTTAGCTGACGGAGCCACTCAGGGACATCGACGTCACCGGACTCCTCCCCCCTTCGTTAGCCGACGGAGCCACTTGAGCCGACGGGACTCCCGGAAGGCGTTGGAGAGGTGAGTATTTTCATTAGCGATCAAAAAAATTTTAATCGATCAAAAATATTAACGATTAATCGAGATATTAATCGTTAATTTGCACAGCCCTAATATATATATGTATTGTTAAAGTGTGGGGGGTATTTTCTCATGTGTATGGGGTATTATTTGATATGTACAGTGGTTGTATTTATTTAGGAATCAATCACTCTCCCTGGACGCAGTGATTGTGCATCCAGGGAGAGTGTTTTCTAACCGCATGTAATCATATCATGTATCATTACAGTTGCCCAGCGAAGATGACAAGGAGGCCGTGTTGGACACCGAGGATGAGGAGGCCGTCCAGTCGGGCGCCGAGGACAAGGAGGCCGTGTTCCAAAGAGGAAGGTGCAAGGTAAGAGGACTGTGCTGTCAGAGCCCAGCATATATTCTGCACAGCCCACCAAAGAGTCTCAGGTGTGCTGTGCAATACCCTTTGGTTGGCTCTGCAGGATCCGTAGGGGGCTTTGTCGGGTCTCAGGGGGGATTTGCAGGATCCATAGTGTGCTCTGCAGCCTGCAAAGCCCACCACAGATCCTGCAGAGCCTTCCTTAGATCCTGCAGGGGGGGCTTTGCCGGGTCTCAGGGGGCTTTGCAGGATCTGTGGTGGGCTTTGCAGAATCCATAGGGGGCTCTGCAGCCTGCAAAGCCCAGCACAAACCCTGCAGAGCCCACCTGAGACCACCCTCGGGTGGGGTAAATTTAGTGTGGGGGGCGCCGAGTTTTGTCTTGCCTAGGGCAGCTCCAAACCAGAATACACCACTGTCTTCACCAGAAGGTTGGAAGCGCACAATTGTCTAGCATGTCTTTGTATTCTGTTGCATTAACAGTCCCCTTCACTAGAGACACCTGAACTCAGTCATTTGGAGTCCTATCCACGTAGGGTGGTCCCTATTGCACATGTGATGGTCAGGAGTCAACAAAGCGTTGGAGATATGACCGTATATAGCACAAATCATTGTTTTATGGAGACGTGCGTAGGAAAAATCCAAAAATGCCGGCAATAAAAATAACTTTCCCGAAGATGGCCTGATTTCACAACAAAAAGCAATCACAAAACTCCTGACAAGCTAAAATGAAACCTTCGCCACGAGGTCAGGTTATTACAATTTTTTTTTTGCAGTTCACGTATCCCCCTGTCAGTTCTTAGAAACCCCTTTGATTTAATGGAGTCAGATGTTTAGCTGGTATATGAAAGCATTTCACAAACCATATTTTGTTTGGCTTGCTCACTGACAAATTAAAATCACTTCAGTATTAACTGTGGAAAACTAACATTTCAAAGGCTTTGATGTGTGCGCAATCCATATTTTCGGCATTTGTAGACGCCGTCAATGTGTTTTGCACCTGTTTTGGGGTGAAAATCTATTCCTTACCTTTTTTTTTCCTCATAATGTAATGTCTAGAAGAAAATGTATTTCACTGCGATACCACAGAGCTGAATCCGGCTTCCTAAAAATGTCCAAAACAAGCGTATTTATTTTCTGTGTCTGCGTCCAACTTGTACCTCTAAGGGGGACTAAGAAAAATATTATTACAAATTCAATATTGCTCAACGCCAACGGCAGAAGGTCACCTGTCCGCGGAGTCCATGGGATCCTGACTGAGCTGTTTGAGCAGCAAGCTGTCCGTCAGAGACCTGGACCCCCAAAGCCGTGACCCACCAAGGCAGAACAAAAGGATTGTGGGTACAACCTTCTGATTGACGTTCCAGCTGCTGTTTGCAGAGATCCACGGGAGGTGAGAGGGAGAGGGAGAGCTTGGCTTCACTTGTAACTAAAAACAGAAAAAAACTATTTATGTCAATGTGACGGGGGACGAAGTGTTGAAATGAGGGCAGCAAGGTGACTTTCATGGTGAGAATTAGAACTTGATGAGTTTGCGTACAAAATTACTGATGTACATGCGTATCAGGGTTATAGCACATATATGGGACAACAATGTTTTTAATTTCTCTCTATTAAATGGTGTGATGACCTGTAATCCTTCTATAGATCAAATTCTTATCACTCCCAGCCCATGCACACAGGGGTGGAGGCAGGAGAGGTTTGAGACAGAATGCAGTAATTTACTCCAACCAGGAACCCCCCATAAAAAGCAAATACCCCAACTAGCTATCGTCTAAATGACCCAAATACCTATATCTGTGGTCATGTGATACACTAAGTCTTCTCTTTGGAGGAGAGGGTCTTTCTTTGGGTGAACACAGGGTGGTCCCTACCCTATATACTGCCAAAGGCAGTATAGCGGGAGGGAGGGGGGTGCTGCTCATAGTGCTGGAGGGGGCATGCTTTGCGCAGATGCCATACTGTCAGTGGCTCTCTGTCTGGTCCCACACAGCTCACTGACTTCACGGGTTACCAGGTTGCCAGGAGCTCAGCAGGATGCCCTGGAAACTGATGCATCAGTGAGCTGGGCAGGAAGCCGGACAGAGTGTTTCAAGTATGCTAAGAGCCCCTCTGGTGGGGGATCTTTATATTACCCCAATGCAGCCAATAGATGGTAAGCTGCAAGCTTGAAAACTCTGCACTATATACAAAATGAAAGGGGTACAACCTGCAGATATGATCCACAAATGCACATATCTAAGTATTGGTGGCAAATTGTTTGAAAACCAGGCTAATCGGACAATTGTTATTTTTTATCATTCTCCTGAATACAGACAGAAAGATGTGCTAAATCTGCAGAGAATCATGGGACAATTGTAGACAATACAACCCAATCCCCCTTCCTAGGACAACTCTAGCCAATACAATATATTTGAAATGTGTAAACAAAAAAATGCAAATACAATGTTAATTAAAAAATGTTTTCCAAATACAATAAAGAAGCAAACACACAAACAAACAAGTGTGTCTTGTTCTAATTACACTCCAAGTTTTCATCCTGTTCACTAAAACACTTATCTATCTATCTACCTATTTCTCTCTATCTGTCACAGACTTACCCGGCGTGTCCCCGCGCTCCAGCGAAGGGTCGTCTCGTGCGTGACGTCACGGCGGCTCCTCCCACGGGGCGCGGCTACCAGGGTAAAGGGTCAGCTGGTTCGTCACTCGGCATTCTCTCGTTGTGGAGAGTCGGGTGACGAACAGAGAACCCACAGGCTGTCCTTGGATACTGGAAGCAGATCGCTGCCCAGAGCCAATAGCTGACGTATCGATACTGCTACCCCGCTGTGAGCCCAGAACTATTCAGAGCACACAACCGCAAGTATTCTGGAAGTCATTGTAAATCTTGCCTAACCTGCTACATGTATTAGTGCTTGCTTGCATGCTGCTTATGTGTTGCTGTCTCACACGCACACCCACTAAGCATCCCCAGCTGATCCGGATTCCCTCTCCTTCAGTTAACTATACCTGCTAAGAGACGTAGGACTGAGACTTTCTCTAAAACTGCATAGGGGTGCATTAAGTCTGATATTGGAGTTTATTTGAGCTATGCATATATTCCCTACATGCTTGCTACCTGCTGATAACGCTGCATAGTGGTGCAATAAGTCTGATATTGGAGATTATTTGAGCTATCCATATATATGCTACATGCTTTCTACCTACAGATAAAACTGCCTACATATCCGATGTATGCATCCGTTTTGTTCACTAGAGGTTAACCCTTAGCTACTTATACTGCTTGCCTCCCCATTTGATACTCCGCACGCTGGTACCGCGCATGTACAGCTTGCCACATATGAGCGTGGGGTAGGGGGTACTACCCATATATCATCTTAGCTTAATTCTCACCCCAGTAACAGGAAGTATATGATGAGTGCGGTCTCCCTATAGCAGTTAATGTAATTGGGAGCCGCTCACTGACCTTCCTTATTCAACAAACCCCCATCAGTTCCGCAGCTGTGATCCCGTTAGACACTTATCACTGGTCCAGCCTTGACACTATCTCTCTCTCTCTCTCATCTATCGATCTATCTATCTATCTATCTATCTATCTATCTATCTATCTATCTATCTATCTATGACTATACCTAATGTTCCTCACTCTGGCTGTTACTGAGAATCAGAGGTTAAAGCTTCCTCAGTGTGATATACAGTCTGGTGGGCCCAAAAGTAGCTTTAAAATCAGCCAAAACATATTCAATTACTGACCAAACACTATAATGATCATCTTTATAATGTACCCTGCAGAGCAGCGAGTCACTTCTATACCCCGGGCCTCAGGCCTCCCCGAGGCTGCTTCAGACCACCAAAAGCAGATTCTGTCCGTCGAAGAGATTTTTTTTTCACAAGCTCTCGTCAGTTGAGGAATACATCTTCTGCCCGGAGCCACCGACTACACATATTGTAACTTTGTAACTAACAACGTGACAGCAAGGAACCTATTTGTGCGAGACAACAAATGTGAACACAGCTAAGACCCCCATTCACACTGAGCCAGTTGTAGCACGATTTCAGCTAAAAAATCGCTCAAATATCAGCTCAATGTCGATCAATGTAGCTCGTCCAATGCATTTCAATGGAGCTGTTCACATCTCACAGCTCAATGTCGCCTGTAGCTTGTCGCTTGAACATGCAGGGCCGTCTTTAACGCAGGGCAAAGAGGGCACTTGCCCCGGGCCCAATCAAGGTTGTGGGGCCCAGAGCATCTGCCCCTTGAGCCCGCTGCCCGCAGAAAATTGCCGGTCGGATTGCATAGAATAATACGTTATGGCAGCGGCCGCATACAGCAATGCTAAAGTTAGCTCCTCCCCCGGCTGTGCGCACGGGTGCCTCACTCAGGACATCCGGAAAGAGGCAGACTGGCACGAGGCAAGGACTAAGGCAGGTGAGAAAATAAAAAAGGAGAAATATAAAGGAGATATACAATTTGTATATCGCCCTGAAAAGCTCACTTAATTTCTGTTCTGTCCTTCATATATATGTGAATAAGGAAGCAGTGATTGATAGAATTACAATGCATGATAGTAGAAAGCCATGATTAGACATAATTACCATGGTTTTTTTTTTCTTGGGGGGGGGGGGGGGGGTGTGATATCATCTCTCTTCCTTCAATCACAGAACATCTTGTATTCTTTTGAAAAATACAAGGCATTTTGTGAATGGGCAATTGACAAGGAGGAGCGAAGATGCAACGGGAGATGTTCCCTGCTCATATCTCTCACTCCCCGTAGTGCCTGGAAGCCAAGTGTTAGGTGTAGGAGCAGGCATGCCACAAGATAAGATTGTTATACTTTGCAGCAGCCCACCACACGTCACATACAGCTATTTAGTGATAATGTATAATGTATACACTCAGCGTAGTGTGATTATAATGATTTATACTCCAAACTGGAGGACCTCAACTATGAAGAAAGATTAGCGGAATGGAATTTGTTCACCTTTGAAATTTAGGGGGGTATGATCACCTTGCATAAATACATACAGTATGTAGTGAACTTAGTGAAGATGTCCACTTTAAAAACATTGCAAAAGACATGGGGGTCTATTCACTAAGCTGCCGTAGGCAGCCGAGTGAATGACCGACCTAAAGTGAAGTCAGCCGAACGCGGTTCGGCTATTCACTTCAGGCTGGTACGGCTGATTTCCGCCGTATACCGGCTGAAATCAGCCGTACATCGGATGGCTTTGCGTGGCTTCGGGTCGCCGAACATGCTCAGCATGTTCGGCCGACCCGAAGTGCAGAAGGAGTTCGACTCAGCCGATCCAACATCTGGATCGGCTAAGCCGAACCTCCGGCAGGCAACTCGCTGCTGTTCGGTCTATTCTTATAGATGCCGAACAGCAGTGAGTGAATAGCCGAATGCCGCGGATCGGCATTCGGCTCGGCTGTTCTGCTCGGTCTCTCTGTGGGACCGAGCAGAACAGAAAAAGAGTGAAAAAAGTAGAAAAATAGAAGACGATTGTGCGGAGCTAGCAATGACAGCTATCTCCGCCCAACAGTTTTCTATAGGCCGGCGGTTCTGCTGCTGTCAAAAAAAGAAAAAAAAAATTGGCCATAGGAATGCATTGCTAGATTCCTATTGGCTATTTCAATTTGCAATAGCCAATAACAAACTAGCTATTGTACCCACCCTCTGCTGCTGTCAATCAGTAGTGGAGACCTGATGGAGAACTGCAGCAGAGGGCTGGTGCAATGCTGATTTGCTATTGGCTATTGCAAATTGAAATAGCCA
>NW_017307308.1:162459-180099 GCF_000935625.1 Nanorana parkeri
CGTGTGGTGGGGAGGGGAGGGGGGGACGGGGGAGATTGCAAGAAAATGTTTGCCCAGGGTCCGATCAATATTAAAGACGGGCCTGTGAACATGACCTATTTTTCGGCGGATTTCATGCGATAAGAGGAACTATGTCACATCAAGGCCATTTTCGATTGGATACAGCCCAAGGTAGCAGCTACGAAGTCCATGCCAAAAGTAGCGCTACGTAGCGCGACAATATGTGCACTATAGCTCAATGTCTCTCAATGTCTCTCAATGTCGCTCAGCTCAAATCAGTGCTGAAAAAGTGCTTTTTCTGATGTAGCTCAGTGTGAATGGGAGCTAAGAAATGCACAGGCACCAGGATTTAATTGTAACGTCAGTCCGGGAAGAAGATGGGGTTGCTACCTGTCCAGGATTCACCCGGACAGTCCGGGTTTTGAATGCTGCATCTGGCTTTCATGGCAGCAGAAACGTAGACACAAGATGTCAGGCAGACAGGGGCAACCAAAATTAAGAGAGGGGCTACTGGCGCCCCACTGAAAGTAGTCTCAACTGTGATATTTACATATGAATAAACCAGGACTCATTCTCCCCCAAAAAATGTCTGCGAGTCGCTAGAGAGTTCAGGTTTCGCTTGAAGAAAAGGTGGCAACCCTAGAAGAAGATGGTGCCCCAGATGATGCCGGAGTAAAGATGGCACTGTCCAGCTAATTCTGGGCCAATCGGGAATCCCAGGGATATTCTCAGCAATCTGTGCCAAGGTTCTCAGTGACACGATGAGCATCGATGGCAGTAAAATAGCAACATTATTGTTACATTTATTTTATAATTATTATATGGCTGTGAAATACATGAAAGGATAAAGGATGAAGATCGGAAGCATAAAGCAATAAGACAGAAGCCTGTTTTAGTTGTATTATGTCAGCTTGTATAGGTGACAGGGCCACTTTAATTATGAGAATGAGAACGAGAATGACAATCGATGACATCATATGCTGTATGCCAATGACACACTTTGAAAAGGTCATATGCATTAAATGTTAATAATCCCCATTTTCTCCTCCGTGGTCAGCAAATAAAGAATTGGATCTTGTTGGGAATAATAACTGTCCTTTTATGTCTCTGTGGTGGTCTGCGGTGGAATCCCAGCCATCTTTGATGTTTGTACGATGGAAAAAAAGAAAAAAACATCAGTGTTTATATACAACTTATGACTTCAAAAATAATAATGACGGCTCCATATTAGAGAGATCTGGAAGGAATCTCCGGGTTGTCCAAACTCGTACACAAGGAAGATTCTGAGAACAGAGGATTTGTCTTGCACAAACAACGGCGGTTTTCAAATCCAGGGAACTTACCCAGTGATTAATACAATCAAGAAAGAGGAAAGCATAAACAGAAAACACATTCGGAGTATACAATCAGCCACCCTCACTTTTCATCCCCGAGGAAAATCAGACAAATCTGACTTGAGTCAGGAAACACCAAACCGCACCGCTCCGAAGAAAGTGCGGAAATATGGACGATCCGAGATCAGCAGCTTCTGATGTATCCATAGTTCTCTAGGAGATGGATATGTGATGTCACCGATCTCTAGTGAATGGATAGGCTGCCTTCTCAGTGATGTCACTGGTCTCTAGTGAACAGATAGGCTGCATTCTCAGTGATATTGTCTAACAAATTATTGGTTGCTAAATTTGCGCTTCCTTTTAGATGAGAAATAAGTGGAGTTTATATTATTCTGGGTCTAATAATTTTTTAAGGGTAATAGTTCCCGCCTCAACGTTTTTCTTGTTTTGATCTTTAAACAAGTTTAAAAAATTAAACTTAAACTTTAATTTGTTCTTGAAATAAAAGCTTGGAACGAAATTTTTGGGATGTTCTTGTGCTTTAAGTCAGATCACTGTAGAAATGTCCTGGGTATAATAATATGTGATAAAAGTATAATACTAGAATAAAAACATATAGTAATAATACTAATAATAGCCTAAGATATACCGTGTTTCCCAAAAATAAGACACTGTCTTATATTTTCTTGGGCTCCAGAAAACACTCTAGGTCTTATTTTCGGGGTAGGTCTTATTTTATTTTTTTTTAATGTACAACAATCCACACTTATTCATGTAGAAAAGTCTACATGTATTTACGTACAAAAATATGGTGATCAGGGCAATCAGGGGTGCCGTACCTTTCCAAGAGAGATTTGCTAACCAATCGCTGGCCAGAATGGGCGAAGTGCGCTTCCACTATCGATTCCTCACCGGCAGAGTGTATTTGGTATCACTCCACCTGTGACAGGAGCCGGCGCTATAGAGGAGGCATCGGCTTATGCGGCACTGCTTCCTCGATTCCTCTAACACTGGCTTCATTGGCACCGCTGATTCTCTCCTGCCTCTCCCGCGGCTCTTCAAGTTCTCCCTTATGCCACCATAGGCCCTGGGAATGGTCACAACTAGGTCTTATTTTTGTATTTTCGGGGTAGGTCTTATATTTTAGCAACTCCCAAAAATAGTACAAGGTCTTATTTTCAGGGTAGGTGTTATTTTCGGGGAAACAGGGTAGCAAAGTCCTTTTTATTGATGTAAAAAAACAAAAAACACATATATAACAAACATATGACAATAGCATGCTATGTGGTTATGTAGAAGGCCATTTCATCTCACCATGACGGGCTTCTCTCCTGCCAGATAAAAGCAGGAAAGTGAAGATACAAAGGCATCTGATCACCAGCTCTGGATGACTAAAAATATAAAATCTTAGCCATGTGCAGAGGGAGAATCAGAATTTAGCATACATGCCATGAATGCTTTGGCATGAGGTGTAACAGAGGACTCATAGCGTAGATGTCCAACAAGTCTGAATGATGCATGATGATATAGAGTCACTATGGAGAATAATCTATTTTCCGACACCTTCTAACATCTATTTCACAAAGGTTTTAGGCTGGGTTCACACCTGGGCATACCATAGGCGCGTTTTTTCTGCTCGTTTTTTGCACGTTTTTTAGCCCGTTTTTTCGTTCCGTGAAATGCGCGTTCGACGCTCGTTTTTATACCTCCCTGGTGGTGTGATTTTTTTTTTTTTCCCTTTATTTTCTCTATCTTTTTTTTCTGTGTTTTTTTTTTTTCAAACTTTCAAACTTCCTGCCGGTTCCGCCCCGCTGCGACGAGGCCGCTCACAAGGGACGGAACCCGGAAGTCGGCAGCGGCCGGAGGACACAACGGGGACAAGGTAAGACCTAAGCTGTATTCCCGAGTGTGGCTCGGGGTTACCTCTTTGTTAACCCCGAGCCACACTCGGGAATACCAATAGATACGCGTGGAAAAACGCCCCAAAGAAGCTCCTGTACTTGTTTGGGCGTAGGGCGTTTTTCAGCGTGTTTCCACGGGCTGAAATACGCCCGCGTGGGAAACATCCCCATAGAAAAGTATGGGATTTCACTGTTTGAGCGTTTTTCATTGCTTCGATCAGCGCTGAAAAACGCCCAGGTGTGAACCAGCACTTAGACTTTTCTGAAGGCAAAAAGGGAAGAAAGTACTGAATATGTTCATCTAATAAAATGGCCACTGTCTGTAGTTAAAAGCTTGCTGGGCTTCTGAAGTATGGCACCATCTTTGTTCAGCCATCATCCCGGGTCACCATCTACTTCCCGAACTGAGATGTTTATTGTGACATGTCATGAATTTTTTTATGCAGACTTGTAAGCTTATTGACAGGTCCAGTTTAATGGCAGGTTTCAATCTGCTCCATGGCTTGGAGTAAATCTCTTCAGGCATCATTATATATAAGACATCCTTATATCCTTTCCTTATACAGGATGAATCTCCCATCCGCTGAGTCTGATCACCCCACTGACACCAGACTGACATGTAAAATCCCAGCCGATGCACCCTGAAGATGTGACTTTCCTATGACTTTTATAGGCAGTGCTTTCCAGGAAGTGGCAGCTTTTGATCCGTCATCTGCAGCTTCATTCATGGCATTCCCGGCATGTTCTCTTTATGGTCACCTTGATGTGGAAGTGATCAGTGGAATCCTTTAAAATTGCCCAGATGTTTCCCTGACCTGATGTGCTGGTCATGTCCTATATAAGTCGTCTCTGGTATCCATTAATTTTTCAAGCCTTTCAGAGTGTCCCCACGGACATGGACAGGCTGCATTCCCAGTGATGTCACCAGTCTCTAGTGAATGGATAGGCTGCATTCTCAGTGATGTCACCGGTCTCTAGTGAATGGATAAGCTGCATTCTGAGTGATGTCACCGGTCTCTAGTGAATTGATAGATTAGTAGATGATGCTTGGAACAAACGTCCAGTAGAGGTAGTGAATCAGTCAGGGCCGGCCTTAGGGGTGTGCGAGCCGTGCAGCCGCACAGGGCGCCATGGCAACAAGGGCGCCATGCGGCCGTCACAGCTCGTCCTGTGGGCGGCTTCTCTCCCCCTCACTGCTGGCCATCCGATATGACAGCGCTCCCTCGTCCGCCCCCCCACTTCAGGCCGGCCCTGGAATCAGTCAACAGTTAGGCTCCATTCACACCTATATTTTAGGGATTCTCAGTGATGTCTCAGTGATATTTTAGGGATTCCTGCGTCAGGAACTTGCAATTTCCTGCAGCAGGAATCCCATAACTGCCATTTACAAGTTGCAGCTGTCACCTATTCAAGCTAATGATTGGGTGACAGTGGCTGCATTTGAATGCCGGCACACAGCACATAATCGCATGTGATACGGTTACATGCGGTTATGAATCAATCACAATCCCTGGTCACGCATCAATTCCGGGAAGAATACACATGACTCTTGTACTTAGACAATGTTTGCTTATCCCAGAGTTCAGCTTTAAATCATAAACATTTTTAATGTTTTCTCTTTATAAATCATATTCTATTTGGTGATAATGTATTTATTGATTGTTCCCCTTTAAACCCCCCACCCCCTTTCCTCTTTGGTCCCGGCATGTATCATAACATGTGATAACTCCCCGGGATCCATTATGTGCAGAATGCCTCTGCTGGCCAAACATATGCTGTAAACATGATTGTGTCTGGGGCCGGGCCAGCGATATTGTTCTATTTACACAATGCGAGGTGAACTGAACATTTGTATCTTGGAGCGAAGTTGTGTTTTGAACGTGTGAACAATGTGCGAACGCATGGCGGGGGAACAATGCAGTAACAAAAGGCGCAGTGTGCTGCTTGTCCCCAATGTACAGATAGCAGATAATGGCAGGAGAAGGGATGGGGGGTGTTTCCCCTACTCTGCAACCTTTCACCGAGGATAAAAGACTTGCAGCAGTTTACCACTTAAAACCCAACTTCAGGACTTTTTTATAAATGGTCCCCTAGCAGCAGAGAGTGCAATACGAACCTTCAATCCGGAGCTGTCCGGCACAGTAGACCTTTTCACCACAAGAGGTCATCAGTCTTCCAGGTCACGTGACACCAAGGGGTTGATTTAAATACATTTCTTACCTTGCAAAAATCTTTGAATGTTTGTTTTGTGCGAATATTGACAAAGGGAAGGTTCTTAATAGATTGTAAGCCCTCAAGGGTAGGGTCCTGCTTACCATCTTGTCTCTAATTGTATTGTAGTTTTACCTATATTGTAATGCGCTGTGCTATAAACTGTTGGCGCTTTATAAATCCTGTATAATAATAATAATATTTATTTTCAGGTTGAACGTATTGTAGTGGAGGTGCATAGGAAGTATACAATAGACGTCTCAGTGAACTCTTTAGGTCCAGATGGCCACTATCTTCCAGTATCTATATGCGTCTGCCATTGGCTAATGTAGAACTCTGTAGGCCCAGACAGGCGGCTTCCTCTAGGGGTTGCCAACTCTGGCTCTCCAGCTGTTATGGAACTGCAAGGCCCACGAGGCAGCATCCTAGGAGGAGAGGACATTCCACCACTACATCCTGACCGGGCAACAACCATGGAGAAGAGGACCTTCCACCGCTACAAACTCACCAGGCAACATCCTTGGAGGAGAGGAAATTCTACCACCACACCCTCCCCAGGCAGCAAACCTGGGAGGAGTGGACCTTCCACCACTATACCCTCCCCAGGCAGCAACCTGAGAGGAGAAGACTGTTCACCACTACACCATCCCCAGGCAGCATTCTGGGAGGAGAAAACCTTCAACCACTACATCCTCCCCAGGCAGCAACCTGGGAGGAGAGGACCTTCCACCACCACCACACCCTCCCCAGGCAGCAACCTGGGAGGAGAGGACTTTCCACTACTACACCCTCCCCAGGCAGTATCCTAGGAGGAGAGGACCTTCCACGACTACATCCTCCACAGGCAGCAACCTGGGAGGAGAGGACCTTCCACCAATACACCCTCCCCAGGCAGCATCTTGGAAGGAGAAAACCTTCAACCACTACATCCTCGCCAGGCAGCATCCTGGGAGTAAAGGACCTTTCACCACTAAATCCTCTCCAGGCTAAGCCTGGGAGAAACAGGACCCATCTAGAAGGTCTCTACAAATATGTATCTTCTTCCCCAGCCCACATCACCCTTTAGTGAATGACCAAGGCAGAATAAATATTCATAAACCAATACATCTTATCTTCTTCTTCTTTATCTACGGGAGAACATTTCCCAATAGCAGGCAGGAGCAAACAATGTCCTTGTGCTTGGTCCTTGATACGAACGAGTTCAGGTATGGATCGAACCTTAGTTCCTCTGAACATGGAAGCGCCACTTGCCACCCTGCCAATCAGCTGCAGGCTGGGCATTCCCCAAGTAAACAAAGGGGTGGGATGCTTGTGTTGACATCATTTGCCTTATATAGCTACATAGGCATATTGGTTAAATGCCATTTACCTAATATAGCCATAAAAAGTCAACGCATCACTGCATGAGGTGAAGCTGCAGGATAGTTATAAATGTATGCGGTGCCGGTTACCATCTTTTTCTAGTTTGACTAACTTGGATGTAGTGACGCATTGGGGATCCCAACATGCATCTGTGGTTGCTGGGCCTCCAGTGCGTCGCTGCACCTTGTGAGGAGGAGTAGGCTACCTCCTGGTACACCTGCATTTAATTTATCAACTGCATCAATATGCTCCCACTAGGAGACCAATATAAATAGAGTTAGGACCACACTTTACAGAGGTGCCTTGGCGCTGAAGTGTGGCTTCTACATATTTTTGGCCAAAGGTTTGTGCAACTAAAACCTCTGCTTTTAACGTATACTGTTAGACAGGGTATTTTGTTTTGTTGCAGGCCAGTTGGCAGGTATGCTGGGGATTCTTTTTGTTTTGTATTGTTGTAAGCCTTCCCATGTGCACCCTGCTACAAAAGCTGGTTATAAATGTATGCGGTTACCATCTTTTTCTAGTTTGACTATATGTAGACCAGCGACACTCCAGTTTTAGGCAGGGTCCCCAAAAAGGTATAATAGTTTTTAGGAGAATATAAACGTGGTCCCAATGGTCAATGGGCCAGTGTTCCACTTTAATTAGAGGTTTCCAGTCTGGTCCCCAGCCAGTATGACGCAATGTGTAGATGATTCATAGCGGCTCTGTGAGTCACCACGTACAGCTGGGAATACAACATTTTGCGGGGTCTCGTGCAACACAATGAGGCTAATTAATGGAACCTGAGCAAGAGAAAGGGCTCTCTGTACCCCACACTAACCAATTACGATGACTACCTTCATTTTCATTACCGTACGAAAAATGACACTTTGGCTCTGATGGCAATGCAGACATTTTCCTCCGGTTTGTACCAGAGGTGAGCAAACTGAACTGTTCTCCAAGTGTCTGTAAACCCGAACAATTCATTCCCTTTTTGTCTGTTAAATATGTCATTAGAAGTGTTACATTATACCTGATCAAACAATGCAAAAAATACCTGTTGTAAGTCTTGTGAGCTGATTACTTTCTCTGCTCTCCGCCTGTGCTGCACCCTTATCAGTTATATTAGTCCCAGCTATTTCTGAGGTCTACAGAACCTTGTCACCCATGTTATAGAGAAGAGGAGAGGGGGACAACTCTACTGTAGTCTTGTCCTAGGGAGACAACTCTTTCACAAGTACATAGTTACATAGTTACATAGTATTTGAGGTTGAATAAAGACATTAGTCCATCAAGTCCAACCTATTACAAGTACAGTATGCTAATTTAGCAATGTCACCCTAGGACGGGAAGTGTGTTACTGGCAGGATCGCTGGGTGAAAATAAAGGGAACAAAAATGGAAAACTAATGCAACTGCCACATTTAAAGTTTGGTAAAGGCCAAAAGAAAGTCAAACAGCAACCTGATTGGCCGGGAAGCTGGCTCCATGCTGTTTGGCTATGGCTAAATGCTGATTTGTTGGGAAGCCTCCTTCGCAATCGCATGGAGCTGGCTTCTCGGCCAAGGAAACCGGACACCAGGTAATGACCCACTGCCCGGCTTCCTGATTGGCCGGGAAGCCAGCTCCATGCTCCCAGAAGTATTGGTATTTGGTATCGGCGAGTAAAGAAAAGAAATGTCAGTACTCGTATTCAATACCAAAAAAACGATATCGGTGCATCACTTCTGGTAATTCGAGACATGGTGGGCCCGCCCCATGAGGGGTGTTACCAGGGCACCTTTCATTCATAGTTGATGTCATCATTACAGCACCACTGCTTGTATCTCTGAGGACTGCCCACCCCTGGAGATCGGGAGAGTAAGATGACACGGCATGCCTTGGCTGGGCAGAAGACAATATAAAAGGTAAGTATGGAAGAAAAAAAATGCATCATACATACTGGGGGGAGCCCGGCAGGAAGGGGGGGGGCTTGTCACTTGTGGTAGGACCATGGAGCCCACCTTTAAAGTTTAAAGGAGAGACAGCCCAGAGAAAGAGGAGAGACAACCAGGATAGTATCCCCTTCATGACTGAACAGACTCCTTCCCCAGACTCCTCCTCCTTGAGTTCCAGCGTCCCTCTGTGTCCCGTGCCTCCTCCATGCACTCAAGTTGGAACACCAGGACCCCGTGGCTTCCACTGTCCACCTGACATTGTGACATTGAGACACAGCGCATACAGGACTTAAAAACTGGACTGTCTGGGTGAATCCTGGACAGGTGGCAACCCTAAGGCGGTAGGTCACGAGCCCCCTGGAACTGTGACCGAGCAGTTGTAGAGGGGTCAACCCTGCTTTTGTAGCTGTTTACCAAGATGTTTTCCCATTGATATATGATTTCACAGTATGAGGCTACATTTATATTTTCCTCCAGGGTCCCATTTTAAAACAGTCCCTTGTTATGGGGGGACAAAGTTGCAGAACTGAGTGTGGGAGCCAAGGAGCATCATGTACTATCACAAATCCATATAATAAATAGCAACAAGTGTGGCTTTTATTGATATACTTATACAGCCATAGGAGAGATTTTATGGTGCTGGATCTGTTACATTGTATAAACGTTCATTGTCTGGATTAAAGCGCTCCTTTAATTGCACCCCCTCATTGCTGACACACGGCGCCTGGGATATCACGTCTGTCAGGATGCTGACACAGATATCATCTCACGAATTGCAGCGGAGGGATCTGGTATCCACAGTGCCAATCCCCGGAGTAAATCTATTTATGGGAGCGCTGGGAATTGCGGGACGCCATCTTTTTTCTCTTAGATCTTCGCATAAAACCCAACACTTGGGTGTTGAATGGGCGGATTTATGAGCCATGAAATCCCATACGACACACTCTGCACAAAATCCTTGTGGGAAATTTCTCTGGAAGTGTCCGAATCAGGACGTGAGCGAGGGCAGACATTCCTAGTTTAAAGGGGAACTACAGAGGAAGTATTCAATTTACAAAGGTGCAAGGAAGAGCCGAGCCTGTCAGAGCAGCGAACGAGCCACCTGAAATGTCGCCCCACTATAAGGTGACGCTGTACACAGAGGGATCTAAAAAGGGCGCTTGCTGCCTATTCCTAACAGACAACGAGCACCCCTCTGACTCTAAGGGGTTAAAAAGGAAAAAGAAAAATAGATGTTAACTCTAACGGCTGAAACACAATTCTGGGATGCCGTGCATGCTAACATGTGTTACCGCAATGCACGTCACCACACATCACACGCATTAGGGCATAAATGCCAATTTAATGAAATAAGGCAATGCAGCTCTGATGCACTTGCGTTGCGGGCACTACCATGTGTTGTGATGCGCTGCGACAGAAAAAATGCTGCATGTCCATTTATTGGTCAATTCTTATGGTTGGCTGCCCATTCAAAATGAACGCATGCAAGTAACACATGTACACAACGGCTGCATGGCATTTCTCAAGGTGCGTTTCCTGATGATGGTGACAATAGCAAAAAATGTGCATCAGTTTGTGCGCTTAAAAACCCCCTAAATTCACACATGATGGGGTGACAACATTACAGCAGTACAGCTCAACTCTCTGTCACTTTGCTCTCTCCTCCTATCAGCATATTTACAGGCAGCACACTCCTGGCCCAGTGCTGCTGTATACAGGATTGCAAGAGTTTGATACCAGGTCAAATTCAATTCGCTAAGGCCTGTGTTGATGGCATCAGATTGTCATCTGGCTGAGACGCTTCTGCGATCTTTCAAATTACATTGATAGGTGCAGCTGACTTGCTTTTGACCTGCCACAAGTGGGTTTTGTGTTTCCATAGACTCCCAGATAGCAAGCAATTGAGCTGCAAGTTATAAAATGATTTGCTATACTATTGCAGACTTGCCAAGCTTCACAATGTTGTTGCACAATTACAGCAAGTCTGCATTGCAAGTCTCCAGACCAACGTGCTTTGTAAAAGTGCTGTACACTTGCAGAGCTCTTATGCTGGGCACACACCTTACAACCATCGCAAGACTTCTGTCTTGCGATGGTTGTAAGGTAATTAAGAAAACGTACGATCTGCCTATCTTAGACAGGCAGATCGTACTTGCGATGATTGCAAGCCACGCCCCCTGAGGGGCGGGCTTCCGATGACCGCAATGCCGAACGGTCAGTGTGCGCTTGCGCACACCGGCCCCTCCGGCTTTTATCTTACGAACGTGCTACACACCCGCCGAACATCGTACGATGCTCGGCGGGTTTTCGAACATGTTCGTAAGTTAAAAGTCGCGCGACCTTACAGTAGTAGAGGTCGCACGGCTTCCACACACCTTACGATAATCGCGAGAAATCCCGCGATCGTACGATTATAAGTGTGTAGGCACCCTTACTAAGACCTGCAGGACTCTTGCTGTAGACTTGCCAAGCAAATTTGCTACAAATTCAAAAAGTGTCACCTAGAACTTGTGCTGCGAGTGTTCTGCAAGTCTACAACGTGCCAGGAATGTGTGCAGCAAGTTAACAAGAGTTACAATGTAACCCTGACACAAGTTTGTGGCACGTTATCATTGCTATCTGGGCTTGTGAGTGAATGTAAATAAAAAGTATCCATTTTATACTAACATTTTCCTGTTTACAAATCACACTAAAATATTGATGATTCTGATACAAAGCACTGCAATGCAATATGCAGATTACAGAAAGTTGTTTATTCGTTTTGTGTACTTTCTTGTTATGCTTCACCTGAAAAAAGTAACAAACAAAAAAAAAATAAAAAAAAAATAGGGATGCAACGATACTGATACTAGTATTGGTATTGGTGCCGATAGCGAATATTTGGGCGAATACTTGTACTCACCCAAACGCTCCGATACTTACCCCTGATACTGAAACCTCTGGTCAGAGGGAGATTTCCTCCGACCGGCAGTGCCGCAAGGGAGCATGGAGCCGGCTTCCCAGCCAATCAGGAAGCCGGGCAGCGGGTCATGACCTGCCACCCAGCTTCCTGATAAGCTGGGCCAACAGTACCCCACAAATTCCTGTATCAGTACTTGGTATAGGCGAGTACCGAAAAAAAAAATATCGGTGCTCGTACTCGATGCTGAAAAACCGGTGTCGTTGCATCCCTAGAAAAAAAAATATATTAATGGTATTATTATTATTATACAGGATTTAAATAGTGCCAACAGTTTGCGCAGCGCTTTACAATATAAGGAAGACATTACAATCACAATACAATTCAAGACATGATGGTAAGGAGGGCCCTGCCCGTGCGGGCTTACAATCTAAGAGGGAGGGGTAGTGATACATGAGGAGGTAGCTGTGTGGGGATGAATTGTTTGAGAACGTGATGGTTGAGCGGTTAGGTTGAGGTGGGATAGGCTTCCCTGAAGAGATGAGTCTTAAGGGATCGCCTAAAGACAGTCAGAGTTGGAGATAGACGGACAGGTTGGGGTAAAGAATTCCAGAGGATGGGAGAGACTCTAGTGAAGTCCTGGAGGTGAGTATGGGAGGAGTTGACGAGGGCGCTGGAAAGCAGAAGGTCTTTTGAAGAGTGGAGGGAACGGTTAGGGTGATACTTTGAGACAAGGTTTGAGATATATCCGGGGGCAGAGTTGTGGATGGCTTTGTAAGTTAATATTTTGAATTTTATCCTTTGGGATTGGAAGCCAGTGCAGGGATTGGCAGAGGGGAGTTGCAGGCACTGAACGGTTGGTTAGGTGGATAATTCTAGCAAAATTAAACAATGGTTAAGAAAAATTGAAGCAAAAAAAATCAGCAGAAAATAATAGTTAAGGGCAGAAGGAGAGGAAGGATTTAATTAGGGATGATTATGTTTAGCTAATGGTTATAAAAGGGTTAAAGAGGGATATATTTTAATTTTAAAAAAATTACCTGTAAGGTTTCTTTAAGTGACGTCATATTCAAATCAAAGATCAAACTTTTGATTTACGTGTGAATGAAATAGTAAATACAACAAAACAATAAATTGTTACATTGTATTTACTCAATGACACATTTTATATACTTTCATTGTCTGGATAAACGTGCCCCTTTAATTGCATATAGATGACATATAAATGTAATGCAACAATTCATTGTACATTGTTACATTGTATTTACTCAATGACACTTGCAGACCAGCTCCAAGTGTCATGTTACGCAGGCGGTGCAGCATTTTGACAGCCGATTGTGCTGTGTGTAATACAAAGCAAATACTGGCAGTCAGGGGAGAGGAGAAGGATGTAAGAGATGCGTCCTTTGTTGAAGTGTTGTAGGATATATCTCTTACGTTCAAAATCCTTAAATTGACATCAAGGGCAAACAAATGTTTCCCTTCCCCCAATGTTAATGTCAGCACTTACCTTTAAATTATGTTTCTTTTTCCGATCATCCTCTTCTTTCCTGATGTTTTCAGCCTTCTCTCCAGCGGTGCGGCGGCTCTCCGATCCAGCGCTGACTGCTCTGTCCCTCCGATCCACCGGTGTATGCATGCGTGGTGCACGCGTCCATAGACTTACCTGCGCGCGCCCCAAGATCTTTTGCGGCCGCTCAAGAAATTTCTCATTTTCGGACAGGACCGCGCACAGAACACAGGGTAAGTTTAAAGTGCTGTTTGACCGTTTTTTGTTTTTTTGAAAAAACTTTTTGCATATATCTACTGCTGTTTAAATATCCTTTAAGTGGTTAGGGGTGGACATTGAGGAACCTGGCCTTGCAGCAGGGAGAGTAAATCCGGCCCTACCTAGAATGTGAGCGGGCCCTCAACATCCTCCATGACTGCTGGACTGGAGAAAAGGATTGGCTTTATGGGACCAATTGTGAGCACCTGAAACTGGACCATAAAATAGAATCCCTCTACATTAAACAAGCATTAGTCCTTTAATATACAAGGAGCGGGGGGCGGTGCCCAAATGTGATTTTTGTTAGCCAACTGGAGTTCAACTTTAAGAAGTCTGTGGGGAATGTTCATCTACAAACTTGGGTACTGATGTCATGGCGGCAAGTAATAAAACCTGAGAGTCATTTATATATAGATTGACGTGGAAATGTGTTTCTTATTAACATTAAATTACAAAATGACTTATTTAGATTTTTTCTTAAAACAAAAATGGAGTTTCCCTTTAAATGCATTGTAATGACTCCGTGTCCTGAGCTCCTTCGTCACCTGGCAGTGAGCGGGATCAGCGCGGTCCAGCTCTGTGACCGGCGGACGGGCTGCATGGGACATAATTACACACATATGTGAGAGATAATTCCCGGATTGTGCGGAAAGTGTGGAGGTGTTTGTGCACCGCGCTGGAAATCGAGCCACGAGTCCCCGAGGTCTCCACCTTCCATCCCAACACTGGCGGCATTCATCGGAGCACATCGTCCCGCTCACGGGCTGCGAGGAACTCCCAAAAAGTGGGTGAATATTTGTTTGTGTTTCCCAACTATGAAGGGAGCTGCTAGAATCTAATTCTCCAACCACAGATACGGATTAGAGGAGAAAGACGTTCCTTGTCCATGAATGACACTCGGAGCTCTGAGAGGAAAGCAAGGAATTCTACAGCTTTAATGTCAACTGAACCTCCATGATTCATAGGGGCCGGTTCACTACTGGACACTGAATAGGGAGAGAGCACAGGAACATTCACCCTGGAGGTCTCTCCACTAACATTCCCTTCCCACAATACTGCTGGAGGACTCTGCTCAGTCTTCTAACTCTCCTCTCCTGAAATACTCTGCTCTGCTGGAGGACTCTGCTCCTTCCTATATAACTCTCCTCTCCTGAAATACTCTGCTATGCTGGAGGACTCTGCTCCTTCCTCTATAACTCTCCTCTCCTGAAATACTCTGCTCCGCTGGAGGACTCTGCTCCTTCCTCTATAACTCTCCTCTCCAGAAATACTCTGCTCTGCTGGAGGACTCTGCTCCTTCCTCTATAACTCTCCTCTCCTGAAATACTCTGCACTGCTGGAAGACTCTGCGCCTTCCTCTATAACTCTCCTCTCCTGAAATACTCTGCTCTGCTGGAGGACTCTGCTCCTTCCTCTATAACTCTCCTCACCTGATATACTCTGCTCTGCTGGAAGACTCTGCGCCTTCCTCTATAACTCTCCTCTCCTGAAATACTCTGCTCTGCTGGAGGACTCTGCTCCTTCCTCTATAACTCTCCTCTCCTGAAATACTCTGCACTGCTGGAGGACTCTGCTCCTTCCTCCATGACTCTCCTCTCCTGAAATACTCTGCTCTGCTGCAGGGGCGTCCCGAGGCAGGGCGTCACCTGGTCTCAAGACCGGGTGACACCCCGCCGGGTTGTCATCGTGCATGCATGGCCATCTGATTGACACCTGCGGTGGCCATCTTGGTGATGGACGCTGGCAGAGAGAGGAGGGGACGTTCACCCGGCGGGATGAGGTATGCCGCCGGGTCCCCTCCTCTCTCCTGACAGTGTCAGGCTCTCGGTCCATGACCGAGTGCCCGACTTGTTATAGGGGGTGACACCAAAATGACTGTAGTCATTTTGGTGTCACCCCTGCAATGTTGTCACCCGGCTGTGGGCCGCACCCCCCTTGTGATGCCACTGCTCTCCTGGAGGACTCTGCTCCTTCCTCTATAACTCTCCTCTCCTGAAATACTCTGCTCTGCTGGAGGACTCTGCTCCTTCCTCTATAACTCTCCTCTCCTGAAATACTCTGCTCTGCTGGAGGACTCTGCTCCTTCCTCTATAACTCTCCTCTCCTGAAATACTCTGCTGCTTCCACTATCTGTACAGCAGGGGAAGGATGCGTTTTGCACCTGGTGGGGCAAACACTAAAGTGACCCTCTTGGTTTGCCCTGCATGGGCAGAGCACATTTTCACCTTACAGACTCAGGAAGGGTCGCTCTTACCACTGCTGCCACATTTTGCTTGTAATGTGCCAGGCGAGGATCCTACACATTGCGTGCAAAGGCAAAGAGGGCAACCAGTGATGTCAGTGAGCTGGGCTGGACGCCAGTCAGAGCAACACAAGTTGGTATGAGCTCTTAGCAACCTGGGACTCTCAGGCCGGAAAGGGGGTAGTTTGGTGGGGAAAGGCAGCAGGTGTGACCCAAAGAGATGCCACCAGAGGCACCCGCCTCAGGCTCCCCCATTATAGGCACGGTCCTGCTTGGGACTCTTCCAAGCAGCTCCTATCTCAGCCTTCTGCAGCATTTTGCCGCTGCTCTTGTCTACAAGTGATCCAGAGGGGGCCAGACAAGGAGCAGAAAAAGCAAAAGAAACTATTGTAACAAGTTGATGTTTCCTTTTCCTCCATGCCGCCCGAGGCTCCGGCCCGCAAGGGTCTCGGGGGTAAGAACCGGCCCGTAGAAGGGTTACTGCTTCTTCTACACTTCTTTTAGGTTTTTTCTGCTTCTTTGTAACACTCACCCTGCAGACATCTCGTTAATATTCGAGGTCACGCAGTCAGTCTGCCGTCATCCCAACACAGAGAGCGGTTGACTGTTGTTTGGAGTATGTAAAGTTTACTAGGGCGGTAATGGAGGGGCCGCTCGCCGCTCTGCGGTCTGAGGTATTCGGGGCTGTTAATATCGTCCCGTAAAACGACTACGTAAAGCTGAAGTGTTCAAACACAGATCAGTCAACAAAGGCTCAGACAGGCTTCCCCAGAACCGTATATTCCGCCAATTAAGCCGGGCCTAATGCAAACACTGGGCGCTCCTGCAATCCGTCAGGCTGACGCGCAGAGTCAAGACCGTCTATCGCGCCATAAATCAGGAGAGTGCAGAGCGGCGGTTTAAAACGGTCGACCTTGTGTTATACGTCAAACAAATGTAACGCAGATGATGTATGGAATCGTTCACCAGAAGCTATGGAAGAACTAAATTTTTTTGGGTTGGTTGGTCCCCAAACTTTAGGTTTTCTTCCAGTTTATTAAAAGATTAAAGTTAAAAAACTTCTAAGCTGTTTCAAATGCTGATGAAATCGCAATGGATGCTGCTCCTGGATGTTTAACATTTTCAGCTGGTCTCCTGAGCACTGGTCCTGATATCCTGTTTTAGGGTGACTCCTTTCCCGTGCAGGGTCCTATGGAGTCACCCTTGTGTGTGCTAGTAAGCTGTGTGCATCTCCGCAAACATACTGACAGGGTGCTGTACATAATGTAGCTTCCTAAAAACATCACAGCACCCTGCCTCAGTACTCGTCTGAAGAGCCCTCAGCCCTGATGCAAGCAGTGGGCTGGCTCATGGGAGGAGTTATGCAAATATCAAAACGCTTTGATGGGTAGGTGTCAGTCTGGAAGAGTTGGCGTTCCTAGGTGGGCTGCATTTGTATGCCAGGTATGTATACACCTAAAGTCCTATTCCTTGCAGTTTGGTTTTCTGTTCCCCTGAGCTGCTGCTGATTATATTAGACATGTGCGTTTCGTTTTCAGAAATGTCCTAAACCCAATGCATCCGAATGTGTCCGAATCCGAATTTCTGTTTCCGAATTTCGGATCCCGTCCGAATTTCATTCAAAAACAAAACTGGATTGGACATGTGACTTTTCTGGCCAATCAGATCTGTTTTTCGGTTTAATGCATCCGAATGGGTCTGAATCCGAATTTTCGTTACGGCAACATGGGAGCCATATACAGTATATACATATATTACTAAAGCTGAGGCTCCTAGACCCGAATGGCATTCAGGATCCGATTTCCGAATTGCATTCCGGAGCTCCTGAATGCCATTGGGGTCTGGGAGCCTCAGCTTTAGTAATATATGTAACCGAATAGAATTTCGGTTTCGAATCCCGAAATAATGAAATATCCGAACTGAACCAAATTTTTCCGCAGCTCACATGTCTAGAAGATATTATTCAGACACAAAATCCGCACAGAACAGAGAGATGAGACATCAG
>NW_017307308.1:180123-184891 GCF_000935625.1 Nanorana parkeri
AGACCAAATACTTCCCTTTTATTAATACTCCTCGGACTATAATTCTACTTTATACACCGTCAGAGGGAAAGGACCACCCGCAGTCCACCCAGAGATATGTCTTCCAGGACCCCAAATCTTGGCTGCGTGTCCGGAGAGGATTTATACTGAGTGTATAGAGAGGATGGAGAAGACTCACTGCTCTGATAGAACATCTAGAGCAGTGCTTCTTAAAGTGTGGGTCGCGACCCCATATGGGGTCCCGCAAGTGAACAGGGGGGGTCGCGATCTGAATCCCTGGGCTCCAAGCAAGATTTTTTTATTTTCGTTTAATGTTTGGTGTGCAGTGTAGTGTGCACTTGGTACCTTCCTGAGCACGTGCGCATATTGGGTGGGGAAGTGGAGAGAGACACTGACTGACGCTGAGAGGGGGAGAGGAGAGAGACACCGACCAACGCTAGGGGAGGGGGAAGACACACTGTCCGATGCTGGGGTCACGAAAAATGTCCTCGGCCAAAAAGGGGTCACGAGTGGAGGAAGTTTAAGAAGGCCTGATCTAGAGCAGTGATAGTGAACCTTTATCACTAAAAAAATTTATGTATCTCAAAGGGCCAACCCTGTGTGGCTCTCAGGGGTGCTGCACGGCTCTCAGGGGTGCTGTGCGGCTCCCAGGTAGGCTTTGTGTGCTCTCAGGTGGTCTGTATGGCTTTGGGGTGGTCTGTTCTGGCTCTCAAGGGGGTTGTATGGGATTAATCGGGCTCCAGAGCGTCTCAAGGGCAGCTGCGGCTTTCTATTTAGATGGCCGCTCACTCCTCGCTAGGGCCCCGAGAGACCCCAGCAAGTGGCCTCCTAATATGCCTGATTAGAGGGCCGGCACTGCCCGATTGTGGCCATCTTGGACCGCATAATGAGTTCTGCATATTTTCAGGGGCAGGCTTCGAGCAGCATCTGCAGGCGCCCCTATGTTAATCGGGACCTGGGCTTGCGTGCCCTCTCTGGCATGCGTGCCATAGGTTCGCCACCACTGACCTAGAGTGATAATGGCAAATATACCCTGTTTCCCCGAAAATAAGACCTACCCCGAAAACAAGACCTATTTGTGACCATTCCCAGGGCCGGTGGTGGCATAAGGGGGAACTTGAAGAGAGGCGGGAGAGAATCAGCGGTGCCAACAAAGCCAGCGCTAGAAGAAGCGAGGCGGCAGCGGAGGGAGCAGAGCCGCATAAGCCAATGCCTCCTCTATAGCGCCGGCTCCTGCCACAGGCGGAGTGATACCAAATGCACTCCGCCTGTGAGGAATCGATAGTGAAAGTGCGCTTCACTCATTCTGGCCAGCGATTGGTTAGCAAATTGCTCTTGGAAAGGTACGGCACCCCTGATTGCCCTGATCACCATATTTTTGTACATGAATACATGTAGACTGTTGTACATGAAAAAGTGTGGATTGTTGTACATTAAAAAAAATAAGACCGAGTGTGTTTTGTTGAGCCAAAAAAAAAAATAAGACAGTGCGTTATTTTCGTGGAAACACGGTATGTATGTATAGACCTCCACATCGGGGCAATACATGACAGGGAACAACTGATGTCACGCCGGGCATGGATGGGGTGTGCCCATTGTCAGGAAACACCACGGTACTAGACCACAGATGATTGAGACACCACTCACCTACATAGGAATGAATTACAATACCTATCTATCTATCTATCTATCTATCTATCTATCTATCTATCTATCTATCTATCTATCTATCTATCTATCTATCTTTGTACTATGGTCTATATAGTACAGTATAAAACTGATAGAGATGAAGAACCTCCTCTCAGCCGTCGGTCGGCCTGTATATACTTGTAGGTATTTCACGGTAATCCAGGTAGAACGGCTTACACTATTATCTCCTCGGCTATTCACATTCCTGATTTGCAGCGTTTTGTCTGTTGTAACAATTATATTATCCTGAATAGCTGAGCATCACACACATTCATCATCTTCCAGAGCTGCAGTCCTGTAACACACAAGAGATGAGATCTATGGCAGATCGATCAGGTGACAACGTCTCATTTTGCAGTGTTGTGCATTCAGGATCTATGGGGCTCCAAATTACTATTTTAGGGTCGACTGTATGTAATGTTATACTGCTTTCCAGGCCACTAGATGGCACTGGGGAGCATAGCAAATAAATACTTATTTCCTGTGCTCCTCAGCTCCATCTGGTGGCCACAATGCAGTATTACATTACATACATTTGACCTGAAAATAAGCTATATTGTGAACATTCGTTTTTACGTCTTTTCGCACAGAAGGATCTGTAGGGTGAGCGAATTGGTTATGAACATGTAGTAGAAAACCAGCTGTACTCCTTACCGGAATAGTGGGGAACCTGCAAAGCAGGTGGGTGCTTGCAGCGACCACGAACGGCACCGTGAATAATGCAAATGTAGTAAAGATTGTTACCAGCACACCAAAAAGTTTTAAGCAAGAAGTCCTTTAATGACAAATTGCCATTCAGGACTGAATGACAATTTGTCATTAAAGGACTTCTTGCTTAAAACTTTTTGGTGTGCTGGTGACCATCTTTACTACATTTGGTTATAAACAGACTCCTGAGAATTTCTGATTTAGGAATATTTTGCAAAATGAGTAATTTTTAGCGAATTCAGTTTCACTAAAATTATTATCCTCGTCACGTGCTGGTGACATCATGTGACGCACTCCTGCATCCTGTGTTGCGCCATTCGGTCCTCAGCTGGAAGTGGTGTCGGGTCGGCTGTGTGTTTCAGGAGATGGCTGTACACTGCGCACTTTGTCCTTCTCCACACTCGCTGGTTTCTGCCTGCGTGTCCACACACCTGCTTTGCGTTACGGAGAGCACAGCGATCGCCGGAGTAGTGACGTGGGCTGTGTCTTGTCTTCATTAGCGGGAGCTGCTCTCTTATGATAGGAACATAAAGGGTTATTAACCTTCTATTTTCCTCCATGACATCAACACTGCAAGATATACGTCTCCCCACAACGTTCCTTATCTTCCGAAGCCGACTGTGGTGTGTCAATGAAGAATTAAAGGGTCAGTCCATCCAGAAGTGATATTATATTGGTGGTCTGCCTCAGCCCCGGGCTTCTTATTACATATAATCATCACTGAGATCTCCTCGTCACAACTCCTGACTCTGTTGCTGCACACCAGAGAGTTTTAGGTGTTCCCATCCAGCTTTATGTGTTACCAATTCTACCGTTACATTCTCCATTATATAAAATAAAATTTCGACATGGTGGGGACCCCTCATAATGGGTATAGGAGGTGTAGAGACCCAGGAACTCAGCACAGGGATAGTGGGAGACCCTCGTAATGGGCACAGCAGGTGTACAGACCCGGGAACTCAGCTCGGAGACAGTGGGGGTCCCTCATAATGGGCACAGCAGGTGTACAGACCCAGGAACACAGCACAAGGGGGTCCCCTCATAATGGGCACAGAAGGTGTACAGACCTTGGAACTCAGCACAGGGATGGGGGAGCTCCTCATAATGGGCACAGAAGGTGTACAGACCCAGGAACTCAGCACAGGGATTGTGGGAGCCCCTCATAATGGGCACAGCAGGTGTAAAGACCCGGGAAGTCATGCAGAGATCACACCAACCACTTACCTAAAAGACTGGTCACTGCTACTTTCTGTTTTGGTGCAGGGCGACTGGTCATGTCTTCGCCCCCCTCCTGTAGTTTCCTGTAATGGGTGAAGCCTTCTGGGTCCCTCCCACAGCTCTGCTTTCTGCATAGGCTGAGTACAGCACAGTGGTGATGTCACAGCTACATTTATATAGGTTTGCAAAAGTGTTTTATGCAAACAAATTGGATTGTTATCCTCTTTGGCTATTGAGGAATATATTGTGAATGTTGATACTAGATAGACTAATACTACTAGATACTAAATAGACAGAAAATCAACCGCTCTTAGATATATTTTATTTTCATGTCAAATATATAATGTAATACGGCATATTGGCCACTAAATGGAGCTAAGGAGCACAGGAAATCAGTACTTAGCTTACAGTATTCCTTAATAAGTATTTAGTAACTTTGCTTCTCACCGCCATCTAGTGGCCATAATGTGGTATTACATTACATACATTCTACCTGTAAAGAAAATATGGGGGTTATTCAGCCCCCTTCGGCCGCCTCTGCCCTTCAGTTCAGTCGAACCGAAGGGCTGCTGTAATTTTTCATAATTTTTAAAATAATTTTTCAACAGTTTTTTTTTCTTTTTCGCTTGGCGGAATTCAGCTATTTACTTACTGCCGTTCAGCCGCTATGTGAATAGGGGCGAACGGCAGGGAGTGAGCTGCCGAAGCTTCGGCTAAGCCGATGCAGATGTTGGATCGGCTGAGTCGAAGTCCCTCTGCAGAGCATGTTAGGCTGGCCAAAGGCAGCTGATGTACGGCTGGTTTCAGACATAAATCAGCCATACTGAGTGGATAGCCGGACGTTGTTCGGCTCATTTCGACTCTGCTATTCACTCGGCTGCCTTCCACAGCTTTGTGAATAACCCATGTATGTCTGAGAACCGTTGTTTTGTGCCTATTCGCACAAACTGACGGTTCAGAAAGATTCATTGGGCGAATGGATCTGCGACTCGGTTATAAATAGACTTTTGGGAGTCTTATGATTCAGGAACAATAGTAATTTTGTATCAAATTCAATTTATATTCCTATTGCAGAATACATTTTAATGAAAGGTTTTAATGAGAGGTTCATATATGGTTCGGATTTAACATTTGCATTGCATTGTTTATAACT
>NW_017307308.1:184956-187606 GCF_000935625.1 Nanorana parkeri
CTAATCATTATCTTTACCAGTGATTTAGGTCACAAGTTGGCTCACACATTGACTGCACATTCGATGCCCTGCACATGAGGATTTTAACCCTGATGCAGCCACTGACCCCTGCACCCGGCCCAGCCAACAACGCCACTCCTGCAATAGCCAATATGGCTAATGGAATGTAATGTTCCGGGATCTGAACTCCTGTTCTTCTACCCCGTAGATAATGGCTGGATGAATTTCAGCACTTGAAGGAAAGCAGCAGCCCGTTTACTGGATGGAGCTGTACATCCTTGCCGTCTGCTGACAATGAACCCAGCGTAGCCCTGGTTTATATCCGCGCACATTCCCAGAGCGGCGCCGCACATGTAACTGTCATTATGCAGCACTTTGTATATGGAAAAAAAAATGCAACGCTTGCGTTTCATGAAGTCACCCTGGAAATATTCCCCCAATTCTGCGTCCTCCGCGTGTTTACACAAACAGGAATTACTTGCGGTTGTACGGCGAGCTCAGATACAATGTATCAGCAGAGGAACTCTGGACACCATCAGGTCCACCAGTCTGGAGCAGAGGAGCTTATTTATAAAGACTGTCAACATGATCCCAATTCCAAGTTCACCGCGATTACCCCTACTCGGATTTACTAATGGCCAAAATAAAAAAGCGTCAAAGCGATAGAAAACTAAAGCGGAACTCCGGGCAGATATAAAAGACACACAGTATTGCAACCTTGTAATCATTTATAAATCATTAACCACCTTCAGGGCCCAGTCACACCATATCCAGTGCGTCCCGGTGCAGTTCGCGCCGGAAACACATGGTGCAGTTTGCGCTTGCCTAGATCGGGGGCGGGAGGGAGCGTGTCGTGCCATTAACGCAGGGGTGTCTCCAGACTGGGTGACACCCCGCCGTGTCGTCATCGCGCATGGGCGGCCATCTGATTGACGCCTGCCGGCGGGTCCCCTCCTCTTTCCTGACACTGTCGGGCTCTATGTCCATGACCGAGTGCCTGACTTTTTAGAGGGGGTGACACCAAAAATGACTGTCAGTCATTTTGGTGTCACCCCTGCAATGGTGTCACCCAGGTGCGGGCCACACCGCCCTTGTGACGCCACTGATTAATGTCAATGGCACCGCAGACACGCCCCGCGCCCACAGTGCAAACGCGAGGTACAGGAATGCAAGGTACAGGAATGCCCTCCATTCCAGTGCATTGCGATCTGAAATAATAGTGCTTACACCGACACGCCCCCTTCCGCCCCAGAACACGGCCCGGCTTGATCTATGCTATCCAGCGCATTCCGGGCGTGAACTGCACCGGGACGCACTAGATATCAGCTTCCAGCAGGCGGACAATATTCAACTCTCCATAGAGAAAAAGGAGAGAGGAGCTGGGATTTCAGTGCTTTTAATGTAAAATTTGAAGATGAATTTCTCCACAACGTCTATATCTACAGAGATGAACGAGGGATTATTTTCAAGTGTTTTTATCGTTTGTTCAGAATACGCAAATACTTTAGTCCATAGTCCGGACGCCGTGCACTTTAGTACTTGCAGGACATGTCTTCCTTTTCCTCTGCTACGATCCCTTCTGATCCAGATGTTTTCACGTAGTGCTCGGCCATACTAAGGACATGTTTTTCTCCAGAAATGTGATTTCATTTGGCATTTCATGGAAAAATATTTTCAGTAAGTGCACATGCTTGTTCATTATTGTAAGGTTTACTGAAAAGGAATGCGACATTCACATTTCTACACGCTTCCTCCTCTCCCTTTTTTTTTTTAAACTGTATCAAATACAGATATTTGTAGTTTAGCCGCCAGAAGGAAGGTTACATCAGCCGCCACAGTCTCTCCGCCTAACTGCTCATTGTGAATCTGAACTTTGACAGTGAAGATTTGCTGTGGTATGAAGAATATCTAGAAGTGTTAATTGTGCCTCAGCCATACCCTGAAAAATCAGAGCACTTCCTGTGCCTGGGCACTGCTTTTGCCTATGTAGCCTCATAGCTCTATATCTTCAGCGTGAGATCATCTAAGGCAGTGTTTCCCAACCTTTTTTTTTAGTCAAGGCACCCTTTAAAAGTTGGCAAAATCTGGAGGTACTCCAATCTAAAAAGTGTAAATGTTAATAATGATGTGTGGAAAAAACAAAGGATAAGGGTAGAGAGACCCCTATCCTAGAAAGGGTTGGGTATGGATTCTAAGAATGGGCCCCACAAAAAAACATTGTGGTGTTCCCCCTTCAAATCAGAGTCCCCCCTTTATATCAGTACCTCCCTTAATATCGGAGTTCTCCTCTGTACCCCCTTTCACAGCAGAGTCCCCTCTTCTTAACAGGGTCCCCCTTAGTCCACCCTTCACAGCAGAGTCCCCTCTACATAACAGGGTCCCCCTTAGTCCACACTTCACAGCAGAGTCCCCTCTACATAACAGGGCCCCCCTTAGTCCACCCTTCACAGCAGAGTCCCCTCTACATAACAGGGTCCCCCTTAGTCCACTCACTTCACAGCGGAGTGTCCCTCAGCCCCCCTTTTCATAGCAGAGTCCACTCTTCATAACAGAGTGTGCCTTAGTCCACCAGCTTCACAGCAGAGTCCCCCTCAGCCCCCCTTTTCATAGCAGAGTCCCCTCTTCATAATAGAGTCCCCCTTATTCCCCC
>NW_017307308.1:188217-191886 GCF_000935625.1 Nanorana parkeri
TCCCCCTTAGTCCCCCCTTCACAGCAGAGTCCCCTTCAGTCCCCCCTTTCATGGCAGAGTCCCCTCTTCATAACAGAGTCCCCCTTAGTCCCCCCTTCACAGCAGAGTCCCCTTCACTCCCCACTTTCATAGCAGAGTCCCCTCTTCATAACAGAGTGCGCCTTAGTCCACCAGCTTCACAGCAGAGTCCCCCTCAGCCCCCCTTTTCATAGCAGAGTCCCCTTTTCATAACGTATTCCCCCTTACTCCCCCCTTCCCATCAGAGTCCCCTTCAGTCCCCCCTTTCATGGCAGAGTACCCTCTTCATAACAGAGTCCGCCTTAGTACACCAGCTTCATAGCAGAGTCCCCTTCAGTCCCCCCTTTCATAGCAGAGTCCCCTCTTCATAACAGAGTGCGCCTTAGTCCACCAGCTTCACAGCAGAGTCCCCCTCAGCCCCCCTTTTCATAGCAGAGTCCCCTCTTCATAACAGAGTGCGCCTTAGTCCACCAGCTTCACAGCAGAGTCCCCCTCAGCCCCCCTTTTCATAGCAGAGTCCCCTTTTCATAACGTATTCCCCCTTACTCCCCCCTTCACAGCAGAGTCCCCTTCAGTCCCCCCTTTCATGGCAGAGTACCCTCTTCATAACAGAGTCCGCCTTAGTACACCAGCTTCATAGCAGAGTCCCCTTCAGTCCCCCCTTTCATAGCAGAGTTCACTCTTCGCTGCAGAGTCCCCCACAGTTCCCCTTCACTGCAGAGCGCAGCAGGGTGGATGGCGGAGCAGGTCTGGACAGAGGCAGACTGCCATCTTATGCTGCTTGGATCCAACCCTTCTGCCCTGGATTCACCATCATGCACTTTCATGGTGCTGGTGGCCGGTCTGCTTGCATTATGGAAATGCATAGCCATGTGTCACCCTTGGGAAAGCCGGCGGCACCCCGGTTGAGATACTTACTAAGGCGCTGCTGCCTCTGACTACTGGTCTTACCAGATGTAGAGTGAGATTTGGTGATGTCTTTGCTGGGCTCCTCAATGTTCTCCTTCCTGGAGAGGAAACTGTACCGGAGGACCTGCAGTGCAAGGATCTCCCTGCGTCTGATTCATTCATTCTGTAAATCTTTTGTTCCTCCAACTCACCTGCAAAAAAACAAAACAAACAAGACCAGAATCAGGGGCGTAACCACAGATCATGGGGCCCCATAGCAACATTTTGATTGGGTCCCCCAGCAACCTCCTACCCCTTCCACCCCCAGGCCCCATAGCAGCCTCATGGGCCGCTATGGCTATTCTTACGCCACTGACCAGAATCTGCTTTATATATATAGTACCTATAATACAAATCTGCTCCTGATTTCTGTATAACCTGCTAGAGCTCGAAACATGAAATCTCTACCAGAGAGGGTCAGCAAATAACACGCCGTCCTCACCTCCTCCCACTGCATCAAGATGGAGGAGCCCTTTAAATGCAGGATGTTCAGTAACCAGTTGTGGTCACATACACAGTATCTCTGCATTATGGAGCACTTTGCTCTGCATGTTATTGATGGATCTCCCCATTAGTCTGCATTACATCCGAGAGTTCAGATACAGCGACGATTTACATACCGTCCGCTCCACCGCAGGCGCTCGCCGGCTCACCTCCGCAGGCTCGTCAGCGCAGGAAATGTTAAAACTGCGACCATTAAGGCTTGTTGCGGTATTGCGTGAACTCTTCAACAGAACAAACAAACTTGTATCGCATTTCTGGTCGGGGGATGAAGGGTTAAATTGTCAAGCGACTGGCTCGCCCTCCTACTGCGGTCACTAAGAGGGCTCACGCTGCTTGAATAATGTCATTTACATGGCAGATAATGCAGCAATGATGGGGGATGGAGATACTATGAGGCCAGCGAGGGATCAAAGAGAACCTGTCACTTGAAGTCACATTCTGCAAATTCTAGTTGCCTACCTGTCATGCTGATCCTTGGCTTCACTAGCCTGAGATGCCAAACCCAGTACACACATTCAACTCAGGGTTTTACTCTAACTTGTCTGATTAGTAGTCATGTCGGTAAATGCCAGAGGCACAGAATACCAGCCAGGCAACTAGAATTTGCACGCATAGGGCTTAAAAATGGCATATAGGATACAGTCTGCCGGTGGCATTAACACAGCAGTCTGTTCTGAATCCCCCCATAACATAGTTCTATTACCTTTTATTAGATACATTTTTTCCACTTCCTTTAACAGAGTGACAACGCTGGTCGTTCTGCAATGAAATCACAGCAGCGTTGTTACTGGACATATGCACCGGCAAAACATTTGTTTCATTTTGATTCAGATTTTGCATTATTTAGTTTTTCGGGATTCGGGTCCGAAATTTAATTCGTTTCAGGATTCGGACTAAATTCGTTAGCAGTAGTTTGTGTGAAATTTCGTTAGCAGCAAAGTGATTTTCTGAGGTTTCCCCCCAATTCATACCAGACCCTTTAGGTCTGGTAGGAATGTTAGGAGGGACCCTTCCTCAAGTTAAAACAAAAAATAAAAGTGCATGGGGTTCCCCCCAAAATCCATACCAGGCCCTTTAGGTCTGGTAGGAACTTTAAGGAGGAACCCCAGCCACCAAAAATGGGGGAAAAAACTGTGGGGTCCCCCATAGGCCCCATTCACACCTAGGCGTATTGTAATATGCGCGTCTGTCGCGCGGGTTTTTAACCGCGATTCGCGGTAAAAAAGTTGCGCAACCGTCGCGCGATTCCGAAGGCTACTTGGCTGTATCCCAATGGAAAACGCCCTACAAAACGGCCCAAAGTAGTACCTGTACCTTTTCAGGCGTGGGCCGTTTTGTAGCGCGTTAGGGACGGGCGGAAATACGGCAAGGTGGGAACGAGGCCATTGAATACAATGCAATTGATATTTTTGACTGTTTTGTAGAGCGTTCGTCTAGCGTAGAACGTGCTATAAAACGGTCAGGTGTGAACGAGGGCTAACATTCCTACCAGACCCTTGATCTGAGCACAGGCCTGGCAGGGCAGGAAAGGGAGGGGGGGGCGATCAAGCGCCTCACCTTCCCTGCGCCTTACCAGGCCACGTGCCCTCAGTATTGGGAGGGTGCCCCCATGCCGGTGGGGAAGAGGCCCTTGACCCCACAACCCTGACCCGGTGGTTGTGGGGGTCTGTGGGCAAGGGGGCTTATTTGCATTGGGGTACCCCTTTAATTAAGAAAGTTCAAGGACCTGTAGCACTCCTTACCGGAACTCCCAAATATATGTTGAGGGTGCTCGCAATGACCGCGGATGGCGCCGCATTCAGCATAATCAAGTATAGGAACGTCACCAGCACACCAGCACAACAGAGACTTAGACGTCAGTGCAAATCCATTTATTTGATGTCAGTCATTACTCAAAGTGTCATCAAGCGCTTTTGGGGCCGCGCAGGGTGCCCTTCATCAGGCTCAGAGTAAACATCGATGTTTACTACAAGTCAATTTAAATAAACAAACCACACTTTTAGAGATTTCCTCCATGTGACTTCAGTCTCCCCTTGGTCTGTAGCCCTGCCGCACCTCTTAGTAGTCCAGGGCTGCGGAATGAGCCCTGTGGGCGGTGGAGACACGGGGTTGGGATCCGTGTGTTTTGGCTGGCAGCGGCTGTGCGAGGTGTGTGCAGGTGAGTCACTGTTATTTCATCAAACAAAACCCGACATGGAG
>NW_017307308.1:192158-201712 GCF_000935625.1 Nanorana parkeri
GGGGGGGGGGGGGGGGGGGGGGGAATAAGGGGCTCAATTCACTAAGTCATACGGCATGTGTTGTCATGTGACCAGCGTTACTTTCAACCATGAGAATGATCATTACGGCTCAGTGTATTGAGCCCAATGTGATTGCTGCAGATGATTGCACCCCGTACATGTACAATGGCCGGATATGTCTGCACCCCATACATGTACAATGGCCGGATATGACTGCACCCCATACATGTACAATGGCCGGATATGACTGCACCCCGTACATGTACAATGGCCGGATATGACTGCACCCCATACATGTACAATGGCTGGATATGACTGTACCCCGTACATGTACAATGGCCGGATATGACTGCACCCCATACATGTACAATGGCTGGATATGACTGCACCCCATACATGTACAATGGCCGGATATGACTGCACCCCATACATGTACAATGGCCGGATATGACTGCACCCCATACATGTACAATGGCTGGATATGACTGCACCACCCCATACATGTACAATGGCTGGATATGTCTGCACCCCGTACATGTACAATGGTCGGATATGTCTGCACCCCGTTCATATGCAATGACCGGATATGACTGCACCCCATACATGTACAATGGTCAGATATGACTGCACCCCATACATGTACAATGGTTGGATATGACTGCACCCCATACATGTACAATGCCTGGATATGACTGCACCACATACATGTACAATGGCCGGATATGACTGCACCACATACATGTACAATGGTCGGATATGACTGCACCACATACATGTACAATGGTCGGATATGACTGCACCACATACATGTAGAAGGGCCGGATATGACTGCAACCCATACATGTACAATGGCCGGATATGACTGCACCACATACATGTACAATGGTCGGATATGACTGCACCCCATACATGTACAATGGTCGGATATGACTGCACCCCATACATGTACAATGGCCGGATATGACTGCACCCCATACATGTACAATGGCCGGATATGACTGCACCCCATACATGTACAATGGCCGGATATGACTGCACCCCATACATGTACAATGGCCGGATATGACTGCACCCCATACATGTACAATGGCCGGATATGACTGCACCCCATACATGTACAATGGCCGGATATGACTGCACCCCATACATGTACAATGGCCGGATATGACTGCACCCCATACATGTACAATGGCCGGATATGACTGCACCCCATACATGTACAATGGCCGGATATGACTGCACCCCATACATGTACAATGGTCGGATATGACTGCACCCCATACATGTACAATGGCCGGATATGACTGCACCACATACATGTACAATGGTCGGATATGACTGCACCACATACATGTACAATGGCCGGATATGACTGCACCACATACATGTACAATGGCCGGATATGACTGCACCACATACATGTACAATGGTCGGATATGACTGCACCACATACATGTACAATGGTCGGATATGACTGCACCACATACATGTAGAAGGGCCGGATATGACTGCAACCCATACATGTACAATGGCCGGATATGACTGCACCACATACATGTACAATGGTCGGATATGACTGCACCCCATACATGTACAATGGTCGGATATGACTGCACCCCATACATGTACAATGGCCGGATATGACTGCGCCACATATATGTACAATGGTCGGATGTGACTGCACCCCATACATGTACAATGGCCGGATATGACTGCACCCCATACATGTACAATGGCCGGATATGACTGCGCCACATACATGTATAACGGCCGGATATGACCGCATTATTGGCCAAAGTGAGCCTGTGCTTAGCCCATGCAAGACGGTGAAAGGGTTCTTAAAGAACAACTCCGGGCAGAATAAACATGAACCCTTGCAGTGGGGCTACCCCTGCACTGTAGGGGTTAACTGCCCCTTTTGGTTTAGGGTCTAAAATGAAAAAGGATATACTCACCCGATCCTCTGGCCCACCTGGCTGTATAGAGCGGTCCCCGCAGCCTCTTCTCCCACCGGCCCTGGTGGTCTAATGACCTGTAACGCCAACCTGTCATTCAGTCACTGGATCACTTTATCTGCTTTTCTCTCCAGAAGCATGGTGCCATCTTTATTCAGGTATCATCCAGTGTCACCGCATACTTCAGGGGTGGGCAAACCCCGGCCCTCCAGCTGTGGTGAAACCACACATCCCATCATGCATCTGTCTCTGGGAGTCATAGCTGTGGCTGTCAGAGTCTTGCAATGCCTCATGGGACTTGTAGTTCCACAACAGCTGGAGGGCCGGAGTTTGCCCACCCCTGTCCTATTTTCCTGTGTAAGCTCCCAGATTTCCCTGTTGGCTGGATTGGGAATTGATTTTTATTAGATTTTGTTGATGCGAAAACTGCTTAGATTGGGAAGAAGGGAACACCCTGAAAATTGAACAGTTACTGCAAATAAAATCAATCTCGTAGAAGGTAAGAAAGTGATATTAAAGTCAAAAGTTATTCCAAATGCTGATATCTCTTACAATGGATGCTGCTCCTTGATGCTTAAAACTTCTAGCTTCCTTTAGAATCAGCTGGTCCCCTGAGCTCTGGCCCTAATATCCTGTTTTAGGGTGACTCCTTTCCCTTGCCGGGTCCTATGGAGCCACCCTTGTGTGTGCTGGTAAGCTGCCTGTGTCTCCACAAACACACAAATAGAGCAGGGCAAGCCTCTCCACTCCTCCACCCTCCTTCCAAGCTAGTAGATGGATAGTTGCTGGAGACTAGTGATGGGCCGAATACCCTCCGTGTTCGGTTCGAATTCGAACTTTAGAACATGGGAAAAGTTCAAACTCGAACTCAGTGAAAGTCTATGGGACGGGTACTGCCCTGGGGGACAGGAATCAATGAAAAAAACACACTAAAGGAGCAATGATTTCAACATCACTTAAAGGAGAACTATGAGGCGAGTGACAATTACTCATCCTCATAGTTCTAGCCGACGTGTGACAATTAAACTGTCACAGGTCGGCTCAATAAATCGGGAGGTGAGCGAACACATACCGTTGCTCGCTCACTTCTCGATCATCTCCCTGCAGGGAGCCGTGACTGTCAATCACGGCTCCCTGCAGGTATTCCCCCACTCCGATCCTCCAGCGCTGACTGGCAGAACGGACGGGGGAGGGGGCGGGTACAGCTGCCTCTAGATAAGCAGAGACAGCTGTCACTCACGCACCTGGGTGGATCCCGGCATAATTGTCGGGATCCGCTTCAGCTGCGGCGTCTCAGTATATAGGGAGCTGTAACTCGCAGTATACTGAGCTTTGGGTGACTGGAGGACGTTAGTTTGTGTCCTCCCGTGACCCTGGGGAGAACTATGGGGAAAAGCCCTGACCCCATAGTTCTCCTTTAATATCACTTTAGGCAGCGCTGGCTCATTCCTTTCCTGAGTATCTAGAGGCCGGTCTGTGACATCTCTGCTGCAACGTTGTATCAATGTTAATTAATTGTCTTATAAATGTAATGTTTGATGTGATTCATTCCTCCGTTCAATATTTATTCTGTGGAAGCAGCGCTCCCGGTTGTGACCTCAGAAGAGATTCAGCGTTACACCCAGACTTCTATTACTGGACGAAGGATTGTTCTCTTCATTATAGAATGTTACATTTGTATATCGTGTGTGAAAACCGCAAGTCCAGATGATCAGCAGATCCAGAGATTTTGAAAAACTGTTATGAATGCAAATAATGACTTTTACTTGCAACTTCGGCTGCTCTGGATCTATTGATCCATATACAGTTTTTGCTGATAGTAACTCCAGCTCAGGAGCATTTGATCTTAGTCTGATCATGTATTTATCAAGTTTAATTTAAAGGAGAACTATGGGGTCAGGGCTTTTCCCCATAGTTCTCCTCAGGGTAACGTGAGGACACAAACTAGCGTCCTCCCGTCACCCAAAGCTCAGTGTAGCTCGCGGTATACTGAGACGCCACAGCCGGGACGGATCCCGGCATTGCTGTCTGGATCCACCCAGCTGCGTGATTGACAGCTGGCTCTGCCTATCTAGAGGCAGAGCCAGCTGTACCCGCCCCCTCCCCCGTCCGTTTCGCCAGTCAGCGCTGGAGGATCGGAGAGGGGGAATCCCTGCAGGGAGCTGTGACTGACAGTCACGGCTCTCTGCAGGGACAGGATCGAGAAGTGAGTAATCGACGGTATGTGTTCTCTCACTTCTCGATCTATTGAGCCGACCTTTGACCGTTTCATTGTGACACGTCGGCTAGAACTATGAGGCTGAGTGATTTTCCATCGCCTTACAGTTCTCCTGTAACCTAAACTTTATACCAGCACGCCAATAGGTAGTACATTATCCATAATACTGCCATGGTGATACAAACCTTGAAAATGATATTGAAAAGTGATTACTGTTCTTGCATGAAATGATGGCTGAGAATGAGAACAATCCGCGTCGTAGGATCCTTGTCCTGGGGCTCCTGATCTCACTCACTCAACATGAGTGAATCCCGCTTGCAGGTCAGAAATCTCCCTGTATGATAATAAGCACATAAAAAGCTCTCTTTGCCCTCTTTTAATGTTCAGAGTCTCACACAACACAGTTATAGCTCAGCGATTGTTGATCTGGCGGGCTGAGTGATTGTAGTGACCTCCAGATGACCACTAGAGGGAGACTCTACAAATGAGAGAATAGCAACTGTGTGACATTGTGAGGGTCACTTTAAAATGAATTATTATTATTATTTATTATTATTATCATTATTTTTTATTATTATCATTATAATTTTTGTATCACAGATTCACCCTCTGTGATGTGGCTACTAGACATTTAGCGATAGCCAGAGCTGTAGTCAGCCTGGCTGAATTATAGTAGTAGTTATCTGGTTAATTTCAGGTGTCTGGCATTGCCTGTACCCTCCTGGGCGTAGTGTAACTCTGTCCTATTGTGGGACAGCCAATAAGAGGCACTGTAGTGTATGTACAGTACAGCAGCCAATCACTGGGTTTCTCTCAGCCAGTGGTGCATGCTGGGATCGGGTACATATACTGGAGGGATTTGCCATGTGCTCAGACTAGCCGGGACCAGCCATGGAATAGGGCTGGGTGCTGTTCAGCCTGCCCCCCAACATGGAGGAGGTCTGTGTTGCTGTTAGAGGAAGAGAACCGGGACCAATGCTGGCTCTCAAAGTATCCTGGAACTAAGAGGACTTCAGGAGCATGGCCAGTGTCTCTCCTGCGGAGGATCTATATCCACCCTGCCTATCTGCTACATCAGTTGCCATCCGCTGCCTCCCAAGTGGATCTACACTGATATGCCAACCAGGTCTGGTGAGTCTGGAGTCTATGTCTGTTACACTTTGGAAGCTTAGAACCCCCATATCCTCTCTCTCCAGTGAAGATGTTCGATAAACCGTTACTCAGCATTATACTACTGGAGTGGACATCAGTTTATGAGCACCAGAAGAAGGGCGGTTAGTGCTAATGGGTGGGCAGCTGAAGATCATCCCCTAGACCGACTAGAGATGAACCGGGCATTCAGCGGCTCCTTCGGGGGTGAGCGCTACAATATTATTATATTATTATCATCATCATACAGGATTCATATATAGCAGCAACAGTTTGCTATTATTGTAATTATATGTTTGTACTATATGTTATTATTGGATGTATATGCATTTTGTAGTTAAACATATCGGCATGACATAAATCATGTTGTCAATGAGGGTTAATGCTTCAGCAACCTTGTTTTATCTACTTGCGGGGCAGACAAAATGTCTTCTTGATAACCTGCTTCTCAATACTTCATAACAGCTGTGCTGTACTTCTCCTTCTGGCAATGCAAGTCTGTGATCTGGCAGACTCATGAAAACCATGCACCCCCCATGTGGCTGATATCTTATTGCAGCAGCTCTTAAAGCGAACCTGTAAAAAGATCTCTAAAAGGGCATTCCTGTAAAAGTGGACAGTAAATACTGACCTGCCCTGCTGCCCGCCAAACGGCTCTCTGACTCTGAGGAAAGGTTCCCAAAGATTGCTGGAAAACCGACACTTTCGGGAGTGTCCATCTTCTGTGTTCACTGCCGCTCTCACTGGTTCCTCCTGCCAAATTCCACCCATTACCAAGTAAGTGATGCGTACGTTAGCCTGACCCCCCCACCCCCGTACCTAAATCTCTCTAATAGCAACACCGAAAGCAGAACCCCAGCCAAAAAAAGATAAAAGTGAATAACTCATAAAGAGTCCCAATACTTAAAGGAGAACTATGGGGTTAGGGCTTTTCACCATAGTTCTCCTTAGGGTAACGGCAGTATACTGCGAGCTGTACTGAGATGCTGCAGTATACCGTGAGCTACAGCGCGTGGTATACTGAGACGCCGCAGCTGAAGCAGATCCCGACAACTATGTCTGGATCCGCACAGCTGCGTGAGTGACAGCTGGCTCTGCCTATCTAGAGGCAGAGCCAGCTGTACCCGCCCCCCTCCCCCGTCCATTCCGCCAGTCAGCGCTGGAGGATCGGAGCAGGGAGGGGGGAATCCAGTCCCTCCCGCCGCGGCAGAGAGCCGTGACAGGATCGAGAAGTGAACGAAAGCCGGTATGTGTTCGCTCACCTCCCGATCTACTGAGCCGACCTGTGACAGTCTCATTGTCACAGGTCGGCTAGAACTATGAGGTGAGTGAAAAGCACTCACCTCATAGTTCTCCTCTAAACCAGTTTGTGCTGCAATATGCACCTTCAATCCAGAGATTTCACCCGCAGTACTTTGTTTCTACCACTAGATGTCCCCAGTCTGATGGCCAATATCATTCAACCCACTTTCTCTGAGCTCAGGTCATCATGGACCCGTCCCCAACCTGTGATTGGACAGTAAAAGGAGAAGCAGCACAGTGATTATTATTATAATATTATTATACAGGATTTATAGAGCACCAACAGTTTGCTCAGCGCTTTACATATAAAGGGAGACAGTACAGTTATGTAACAATGCAAGAGAAGAGAGTTAGGAGGACCCTGCACTGATGAGCTCATCTTGTCACTCTGCTCTCTCCTCCTATCATTATGTTTTTGTTGGCACATGACCTGATTGCCTCCATGAGCTGCTTCTTCCTCTCACACTCTGACAACGGCTGTACAAAGCGGTAGCATCTCATAGAGGGGGCAGCATGGCCCATCTCCCGGCCGGATGACACCTCCAGAAATGGCTCCCCCCTTCTCTGGGCCACCTCAGGCTACGAATAAGATAGGGATGGCCCTGTGTAGAGCCCATTCACACTTACTGTGTGTGAGGATGCGCGCCAAAGTGTGCACATTGGTGCGCGTTCACTCAACACGGTGAAAAAACGTGTGACGCGCTTGCAGTGACTTGTTATCGGCAACCCAAACATGGCAGACTAATGAACAAATCCAAATGGTGTCCCGCCGCACTCCTTACTGGAAAACCCCTTGCGTTCGGTGCTGAAATGACTGCGGATGGCGCCACTGGAAAACGCAAAAAAAAAATGCACGCTCATGTGCACCACAAGTGCGGATGTTGCCTAAAGCAATCTGTTGCCGTGCGCTAATTCCCGCACATTATGTTATTATTTTATGGCGTGCATCAAGGCGGTCCTTTATGAGTGAGCTGCCAACGCACCACAACGGATGAACAACCCTTCATGGACCTTTTTAACAACGTGCAGTATATGCGCTATGGCGCGTTGCAGTGCCCAGGGCTCTACTGTACGCTGCGCTGACAATGAACTGCACCACAACGCGCACATAGCGCTGGTCATTGAATGATGTATTCATGATTGCAGAGCTGCTTTCATTTGTGTCCTTCCTATCTGCCTAGAATGCAGTATTAACTCTTAAAGTGAACCTGTAACACCCCTAACGCTAATGTCCCCCTGTTATTTTGCCCATTCACCTTTTCCTACGCCGGGAGATAAAAATACGTTGTTCCCTTTAAGTGCGAAAAAACAAAGTGAACGTTCGACTGTCATTTTTTTCCCCCCTGTGCCTTTAAGGCTGTGCAGCACAGTAGCAGGAGAGAGAGTCCAGCCTCCTCTCTGAGCTCTGGAATGGCAAGCAGTTCCTGATGTGTTCAGAGCAGAAAGACACACACACACCCTGTACTCCGCCGCTGTGTGTGTCTGCCACCAGCCTCAGCAACACTCCGCTCCAGCCTGAGATATAATGGGGGCACTGGGAGCCTGAGACCGCACCGCACACCCTGCACCACTGGTAAGGCACCGCTGAATGCCCTTGTCTTCGCTCTTTCCTCCTTCTCTGCCTCCTTGCTGCATTCCCTGACAACAGCTGCGCAAACAGCGTAGACCCGACCGCTGCCGCTTCAGAAAACGCAGGCTAGATGGCTGCGTCCAGTCAGTCCGCGTTAACCCTTTAGCTGCAGCATGACGTCAATCCACCCGGCGTTGGGCGTGACGTCGACGCAAGCGTCAGTCGCATGCTACCATCAAGAACCACAAATCCCAGCATGGGTGTGCTCGGGCTTGTAGTTATACTATACTATACGGAGCCAGGATGACTACAAGTATGTGACGACGGCTAGCTGCGCTCATGCGTCCGTCTCATTCAAATTGGGGCGCATGCTACAAAGCTGAGTGAATATGGGGGGGCTGAGATAGCGTCAGAGAAACAAAGGTCACCGGCACTCCAGAATTGTGATCAATACTCCTTTATTGATGTATGCTTAATTTAGTTACGTTTCGGGGCCACGCAGGGTCCCCTTCATCAGGGAGGACAGTGATAACGTAAGTACATCAACCCTATATTGCTGGCACGCTAAAAAGCTTTCCGCAGCGGGCCCTGTGTACGAAGGACGCAGCAAACATCGTTATCGGTACCCGAGCTGACATATACGTGGAGACATGGAGGCTCATGCTTATAAGCTGTCCATGGCATGGGCATCACTAAGAAGTACCGCCATGCCGTTAGGTGTGCAAGGTGGATCATCCAAAATAAGACGACCGTGTGTATCGACCGCTGACGTGATCTGGGATGTAATGTGTTGCAACAGCGCCTGTTAAAGTCAGCAGGCGGATGAAGTAGCTGTGTTTATAGAGAGTCTGGTGTTTATAACGTTACGCTGGTCATGTTGTATTTGGAACTCTAGGAATCGCGGGAAAGGATACTTTGTTACCTGTTCTGAACACTGGTACCCCTCAGTGTCCTGTCTCATTGTCCATCATTGGTTGTCACCTGCAGGACTGAGTGATGAGACCATGGCACTTGTCATGAGATAATCACATGAGTGCCAAAGAGAGATCGAGAGAGAGAACCACAAATCCCAGCATGGATATGCTTGGGCTTGTAGCTCCCCGGCTATACAGAGCCAAGATGTCTACAAGCGTGTGGCAATGGCTAGCTGCGCTCATGCGTCCATCTCATTACAATTGGGGCGCATGCAACAAAGCTGAGCGAATATGGGGGGCTGAGATAGCGTCAGAGAAACAGAGGTCATCGGCACTCCAGAATTGTGATCAATACTCCTTTATTGACGTATGCTCAAATCAGTTACGTCTCGGGGCCACGCAGGGTCCCCTTCATCAGACAAAACAATGATAACATAAGTATAACA
>NW_017307308.1:201794-202429 GCF_000935625.1 Nanorana parkeri
GTATATAAGGTCTCACCAATCTTAAAGTGATAGAAGGAATCTCCTCTGCTCCTCTGCACTGTGGCAGTTTGGGGTGCTGAAAGAAGAACTCCAACAACACCCCAACCGGCATGTCTTGAGCTGGACCTCCCCGTCCTGGTGGGCTTTGGGAAAATGCCCCTTTATGAATATTTATTTTAAAAAAACATCTTGAGCGAAGGGTTAAATGTTTGCTGTGCGCACGCTAATTTTTGATTTTCCAGTTACACTCAATTCTGATTTGTTGCCTAACATGACCGGTAAGGGAAGCCGGCGGAGACACACCGTCTTGCAGTTCTAGAGCTCTTTACTTGTAACGCTGGGGTTCTGGGTTCAGGATCTCTCAGGAGCCTTATCTGCATGGGGTTTGTATGCTCTCCCCATGTTTGCATACTTGTTGAACATTGTTCATTGCTCTTGACTACAATTGTCATTAATGTGAGAAGATTCTATGGGTGGAGGGGACATTAGAGTGTAAGCTCCTCTGCCGCAGAGGCTGATCTGACTGGCACAGTGTTCCCTGTACAACACTATGGAATATGTCAGAGTGATATAAATGTATAATAATGGTATGTGACTGTGGCGGGGGGGGGGGGGGGGGGCGGGGGGAGAGTATT
>NW_017307308.1:203235-211297 GCF_000935625.1 Nanorana parkeri
GAGTGTAAGCTCTTCCGCTGCAGAGGCTGATCTGACTGGCTCAGTGTTCCCTGTACAACACAATGGAATATGTCGGAGCTCTTTAAATGTAGAATAATGGTATGTGACTGGGGGGCACATTAGAGTGTAAGCTCTTCTGTACAGAGACTGATGTGACTGGTGTCCTCCGTACAGCACCACGGTGTATGTCAGAGCTATATATAATTATAATAATAGTGTGACTGTGGGGGGACATTAGAGTGTAAGCTCCTCTGACGCAGAGACCGATGTGACTGGCTCAGTGTTCTCTGGACAGCACTGTGGAATATGTCAGAGATATATATGTATAATAATAGTGTGTGAATGTGGTGGGACATTAGAGTGTCAGCTCTTCTGGTGCAGCGGTGGTGGTGGTCTGATGGTCCAGTGTCTATACTTTTTTTGGAATAAAGATAATATAGTATTAATAGATGACACTCTGCCTTGTATGAATATAATCCCAGGAAGGGAAGTCACTTTGAGTCTCGGGTTCCAGCAGGACAATCACGTCGGTCATCTCGCAGTTATCTTTTAAGACGCAGAAATATGAAATCACTTTGTAGATCTTCGCGGTTTGATGTTTGGAAATCCAATCGTACATTCTTTTATCTCCTGGGGATCTTGGTATAAATTGTGCCAATACAGACTAAATCTTATTAAGATCTCAGCTGCCCAGACTAATCGGCATACTGGCACTTGTAGTTCTCCAGCAGGTTGTTGGATCAGCAGAATGTTCAATCACCATTGATATTGGAAGTCACACAGGACCTTAAGCTTTCAGTGCTGACCTATCAGAGGGCAGTACTGGGTTGGGCAGGCAGGGGGCGCTGCGGTCACATGTTCCTCGGAAGAATGATCACTCCAGAGTTCAATGGCCCAAAGCAAGACAAAACTTCTCTGTGTTGAGGCGAGGAAGCCAGCAGGACACAGTGTGTGATTTGTGACAGCAGAGGAATCTTCCAGCAGACACTGAACAATGACAGGGGCTTTCCGATGGGGCAGATTGGAAGTTTATATGGCTAGTGCAATATTTCTTGATGCTTCCTTCTGTGGGCCAGATGCAGAAAGGAGGTTCACAATATGTTATTCTGAAACATCTGTAGACCAGCAACAAAAGGCGGCAGCTTCTGGAGAAAAACACTGATTATTGGATAACTTTCAGTGTAAATAAATACTAGAACAGAAGCAGAGAGGGGTGCACAGTGAATGTAGATGTAGAGGGGTGTACAGTGAATGTAGATGTAGAGGGGTGTACTACAGTGAATGTAGATGTAGAGGGGTGTACAGTGAATGTAGATGGGTGTACAGTGAATGCAGATGTAGAGGGGTGTACAGTGAATGTAGAGGGGTGTACAGTGAATGTAGATGAAGAGAGGGGTGCGCAGTGATTGTAGATGTAGAGGGGTGCACAGTGGATGTAGAGGGGTGTACAGTGAATGTAGAGGGTTGCACAGTGAATGTAGATGTAGAGGATTGCACAGTGAATGTAGATGTAGAGAGGGATGTGTAGTGAATGTAGATGTAGTGTTTGGTGTAGTGAATGTAGATGTAGAGGGGTGCACAGTGATTGTAGATGTAGGGGGGTGCACAGTGAATGTAGATGTAGAGAGGGGTGTACAGTGAATGTAGGTGTAGGGGGGTGTACAGTGGATGTAGATGAGGAGAGGTGTACAGTGAATATAGATATAGAGTGGTGTACAGTGAATGTACATGTAGAGAGGGATAAGTAGTGAATGTAGCTGTAGAAGGGTGTACAGTGAATGTACACCCTTCTACAGAAGGGTAGAAGGGTGTACAGTGTAGAGAGGAATGTGTAGTGAATGTACATGTAGAAGGGTGTACAGTGAATGTAGATGCAGAGGGATTACAGAGAACGTATATACAGTGAATGTAGATGTAGAGGGGTGTAAAGTGAATGTAAATGTAGTGTTCGGTGTACAGTTAATGTAGCTGTAGAGGGGGGTGCAGTGAATGTAGAGGGGGGTGCAGTGAATGTAGATGTAGAGAGGAATGTGTAGTGAATGTAGATGTAGAAGGGTGTACAGTGAATGTAGATGTAGAGGGGTTACAGAAAATGTATATATAGAGGGGGGTACAGTGAATGTAGATGTAGAGGGCTGTACAGTGAATGTAGATGTAGAGGGGTGTACAGTAAATGTAGATGTAGAGGGGTGTACAGTGAATGTAGACGTACAGGGGTGTACAATGAATGTAGATGTAGTGGGGTGTACAGTGAATGTAGATGTAGAGGGGTATAGAGTGAATGTAGTTGTAGAGAGGGATGTGTAGTGAATGAAGATGTAGACCGGTGTACAGTGAATGCAGATGTAGAGGGGTGTACAGTGAATGTAGACGTAGAGGGGTGTACAGGGAATGTAGATGGGTGGACAGTGAATGTAGATGTAGAGGGGTGTACAGTGAATGTAGATGTAGAGGGGTGTACAATTAATGCAGATGTAGTGGGGTGTACATTGAATGTAGATGTAGAGAGGGATGTGTAGTGAATGTAGATGTAGAGGGTTGCACAGTGAATGTAGATGTAGAGGGATGTTTAGTAAATGTAGATGTAGTGTTTGGTGTACAGTGAATGTAGATGTAGAGGGGGATGTCTAGTGAATGTAGATGTAGTGTTCGGTGTACAGTGAATGTAGATGTAGAGGGGTTATAGTGAACGTAGATGTAGTGTTTGGTGTACAGTGAATATTCGGTGAATGTAGAGGGGTATACAGTGAATGTAGATGTAGTGGGGTATACGATGATTGTAGACATAGAAGGGTATACGGTGAATGTAGACGTAGAGGGGTGTACAGTGAATGTAGATGTAGAGGGGTATACAGTGAATGTAGATGTAGGGGGTTATGGTGAATGTAGATGTAGTGTTCAGTGTAGGGTGAATGTAGATGTAGAGGGGTGTATGGTGAATGTAGATGTAGAGGGGTGTACGGTGAATGTAGATGTAGAGTGGTGTACGGCGAATGTAGAGGGGTGTACGGTGAATGTAGATGTAGAGGGGTGTACGGTGAATGTAGATGTAATGTTTGGTGTACAGTGAATGTAGATGTAGAGGGGTATACGGTGAATGTAGACGTAGAGGGGTATGCGGTGAATGTAGATGTAGAGGGGTGTACGGTGAATGTAGATGTAATGTTTGGTGTACAGTGAATGTAGATGTAGAGGGGTATACGGTGAATGTAGACGTAGAGGGGTATGCGGTGAATGTAGATGTAGAGGGGTGTACGGTGAATGTAGATGTAATGTTTGGTGTACAGTGAATGTAGATGTAGAGGGGTATACGGTGAATGTAGACGTAGAGGGGTATGCGGTGAATGTAGATGTAGAGGGGTGTACGGTGAATGTAGATGTAATGTTTGGTGTACAGTGAATGTAGATGTAGAGGGGTATACGGTGAATGTAGACGTAGAGGGGTATGCGGTGAATGTAGATGTAGAGGGGTGTACGGTGAATGTAGATGTAATGTTTGGTGTACAGTGAATGTAGATGTAGAGGGGTATACGGTGAATGTAGACGTAGAGGGGTATGCGGTGAATGTAGATGTAGAGGGGTGTACGGTGAATGTAGATGTAATGTTTGGTGTACAGTGAATGTAGATGTAGAGGGGTATACGGTGAATGTAGACGTAGAGGGGTATGCGGTGAATGTAGATGTAGAGGGGTGTACGGTGAATGTAGATGTAATGTTTGGTGTACAGTGAATGTAGATGTAGAGGGGTATACGGTGAATGTAGACGTAGAGGGGTATGCGGTGAATGTAGATGTAGAGGGGTGTACGGTGAATGTAGATGTAATGTTTGGTGTACAGTGAATGTAGATGTAGAGGGGTATACGGTGAATGTAGACGTAGAGGGGTATGCGGTGAATGTAGATGTAGAGGGGTGTACGGTGAATGTAGATGTAATGTTTGGTGTACAGTGAATGTAGATGTAGAGGGGTATACGGTGAATGTAGACGTAGAGGGGTATGCGGTGAATGTAGATGTAGAGGGGTGTACGGTGAATGTAGATGTAATGTTTGGTGTACAGTGAATGTAGATGTAGAGGGGTATACGGTGAATGTAGACGTAGAGGGGTATGCGGTGAATGTAGATGTAGAGGGGTGTACGGTGAATGTAGATGTAATGTTTGGTGTACAGTGAATGTAGATGTAGAGGGGTATACGGTGAATGTAGACGTAGAGGGGTATGCGGTGAATGTAGATGTAGAGGGGTGTACGGTGAATGTAGATGTAATGTTTGGTGTACAGTGAATGTAGATGTAGAGGGGTATACGGTGAATGTAGACGTAGAGGGGTATGCGGTGAATGTAGATGTAGAGGGGTGTACGGTGAATGTAGATGTAATGTTTGGTGTACAGTGAATGTAGATGTAGAGGGGTATACGGTGAATGTAGACGTAGAGGGGTATGCGGTGAATGTAGATGTAGAGGGGTGTACGGTGAATGTAGATGTAATGTTTGGTGTACAGTGAATGTAGATGTAGAGGGGTATACGGTGAATGTAGACGTAGAGGGGTATGCGGTGAATGTAGATGTAGAGGGGTATGCGGTGAATGTAGATGTAGGACGAGGTGATGTCGGTGACACAATGGATTTTTCCCAGAGGTCCCAGAGGAGGTATTGCTGGGAGTTGTGATTCCACGCCGGGCTGTTCTCTGTCACAGGGCACTCTGTATACAATGTATGTCTGTCGATGTTTTTCCTTCTCTGATGGAACATTCTAATTTGCACCGTCCTCTCCTGATCCGGGTGTTTGGCGTGTTGCACCTCTCATGTGCCTGCTGTACATACGTGTTGTGTGTGGGGCCGGGAGAATTGATTCCACGGTCTGGCACTCTGCCCTCCTCTCATCACCAGCGACGGCATTAATTAGGACATTTGGCTCTGGATGTGCGGCATTGTCGGCGCCCGCTGTGACCTGACATCAGATCCTCTTGTGTTGTGAGATTCCTGAATTGCTGAAAGGAATGAAAATGGAAGTGAATGTAGATGAAAATATTCGAAGAAAAGCGTCCGGGACAACTAGACACACTGCAGGGATTTCACACATTGTACCGCAGATTGTATATAGATGCTGAGCAAAGACATTCCTCTACACTTGCCGAAATCTATTCATATAATGTACAGTGAATGTAGAGGTAGAGAGGGGTGTACAGTGAATGTAGAGGGGGGGGGGGGGACAGTGAATGTAGATGTAGAGGGGTGTACAGTGATTGTAGAGGGGTGTACCATGGATGTAGATGTAGAGGGGTGTACCATGGATGTAGATGTAGAGGGGTGTACCATGGATGTAGATGTAGAGGGGTGTAGCTTGGATGTAGAATGGTATATGGTGAATGTAGCTGTAGAGGGGTATACGGTGAATGTACATGAAGAGAGGTGTACAGTGAATGTAGATGTAGAGGGGTGTACAGTGAATGTAGATGTAGAGGGGTGTACAGTGAATGTAGATGTAGAGGGGTGTACAGTGAATGTAGATGTAGAGGGGTGTACAGTGAATGTAGATGTAGAGTGTTGTACAGTGAATGTAGATGTAGAGGGGTGTACAGTGAATGTAGATGTAGAGTGTTGTACAGTGAATGTAGATGTAGAGGGGTGTAGCATGGATGTAGAATGGTATATATTGAATGTAGCTGTAGAGGGGTATACGGTGAATGTAGATGTAGAGGCGTGTACGGTGAATGTAGATTTTGAGGGGTATACGGTGAATGTACATGAAGAGAGGTGTACAGTGAATGTAGATGTAGAGGGGTATACGGTGAATGTAGAGGGGTATGCGGTGAATGTAGATGTAGAGGGGTGTACAGTGAATGTAGAGGGAGAGGGGTGTACAGTGAATGTAGATGTAGAGGGGTATACGGTGAATGTAGATGTAGATGGGGAGATGTACAGTGAATGTAGATGTAGAGGGGTGTACAGTGAATGTAGATGTAGAGGGGTGTACAGTGAATGTAGATGTAGAGTGTTGTACAGTGAATGTAGATGTAGAGGGGTGTACAGTGAATGTAGATGTAGAGTGTTGTACAGTGAATGTAGATGTAGAGGGGTGTAGCATGGATGTAGAATGGTATATATTGAATGTAGCTGTAGAGGGGTATACGGTGAATGTAGATGTAGAGGCGTGTACGGTGAATGTAGATTTTGAGGGGTATACGGTGAATGTACATGAAGAGAGGTGTACAGTGAATGTAGATGTAGAGGGGTATACGGTGAATGTAGAGGGGTATGCGGTGAATGTAGATGTAGAGGGGTGTACAGTGAATGTAGAGGGAGAGGGGTGTACAGTGAATGTAGATGTAGAGGGGTATACGGTGAATGTAGAGGGGTATGCGGTGAATGTAGATGTAGAGGGGTGTACAGTGAATGTAGAGGGAGAGGGGTGTACAGTGAATGTAGATGTAGAGGGGTATACGATAAATGTAGATGTAGAGGGGTATACGGTGAATGTAGATGTAGAGGGGTGTACATTGAATGTAGATCTAGAGGGGTGTACAGTGAATGTAGAGGGAGAGGGGTGTACAGTGAATGATGATGAAGTTGATGATGAAGTTGATGATGAAGAAGATGATGATGATCACTTTATGAGTGGATGGGACTGCGGCTCCCCCTTCTTCAGGGCTTTGGTTGTGTTAGATCTGTTGGTCGTTGGCTGTGCAGTCGGTGTCCTAGTATGATAATAACGGAGTCCCGGAGTGCCCGCTGTGCCCATTGTGGTGATTGTCCTTCACCTGGCTGGTGTTTCCAAGACTTTCTATCCCCACCCGGTGCTCCTCACCCACCCCCGCAATCTTCTAATGCTTGAAGGGACCCCCTCCGCAGACTAGCTCACCACCACCACGGTGCACAGCTCCCTCACACGCAGCACGCGTCATCTAACCAGATAACACCATTAACTATTTGGATTTCCCAAATTACAATTTCATGATTGATTACAGGGGTACACGCGCCTCTTATTGGGTATAATATGCTAATAAATATCCTGTATAGTTTCTTCTTACAAACTGTAAAATGGACAAAAGTTTGAAACAAAAGATCTTTTGTTCTCTTACACATTTCTTAATTATCTATCATGATCAATTCATTCTTTTTCTTTCACACTGTAATCCACACTGACAGCTGTGGCCTGCTGGTTGTAACTGTCACGGCGTCTTTCCCTGCACCAGGTTCAGTGACAGATGAAGCTGGCAGGTTTGTTTAGAAACAAACCTCATGTGATCCCTACAATTGGCACGTTCTCCGAATTCTAAAATGGAATAACCGACAGAGCGCTCCTGAGGAGGAGGCAGCGATCGCTGGTGTCAGTGTGACATTTCCTATTTAGATCCCGGAGATCATCTTTCAAGGGAAAAGCCTGTTTATATATTTGCCCTTCAGATCCCCTCCCCCTCCAATTTTCCCTGTGTTTGCAGTAGGGATGCACTGGTACTGATACTAGTGTTGGTGCCGATACCGAGTACTTGTACCAGAACTTCCGCTGACCGGCAGTGCTGTAGGGGAACTTGGAGCCGGCTTGAATGGAGCCGGCTTCCTGATCAATCAGGATGGCATGGCATGTCATTACCCACCGCCTGGCTTCCTGATTGCCCAGGTAGCCGGCTCCATGCCATCTGAAGCACCGGCATCGGTACTCGGTAGGGATGCACTGATACCGTTTTTTCGGTATCGAGTGCCGATATTTTTTTTTCTGGTACTCGCCAATACCGGAAGTCCCATTAGGGAAGCCGGGCGGCGTGTAAAAACTCACCACCCGGCTTCCCAATTAGCAGGGAAGGCATTTCCATGCTTACAATGTAAGTCTTCCGGTGACCTCCAGGGAGATGGGAGGCTGCTGGAGCCTCTGCAAACCACCAACCAGCAGCTCAGCGGATTCTCTCCTCTTCCCTCGTCACTAAGAAAATACAAAAACTGCATTCTTTTTATTTATTCACCTAAACTCCTAACAAACACAAAAACCCACCAAAATGATTTCCCAAAAAGAGGAAGCGGCAGTTTTCTGTCTCCCTGGGCTGAACTATGCACTCAAGGAGTTCTCAT
>NW_017307308.1:212528-300169 GCF_000935625.1 Nanorana parkeri
GGGGGGGGGGGGGGGGTGTTAAATAAAGAAAATATACTCACCTGACCCTCTGTCCTGCCGGGCTGCTAGACCGCTCCCCGCAGCCTCTTCTCCTCCCGGGCTCCGGCAGTCTAAGGACCGCTCATGTCTTATGCAGGTCCATTAGAATTGAGGATGCCGAGGTGCGTACCACAGCCGGAGGGGAAGACAAGTGAGGGCCAACCGCTGCAGGACCGAGGATCATCTTTATTTGAGGCCCCTAGACAAGTGAAGGGCAAAACGGCCGTGCCTCTGCGAGGCCTCATGGGACTTGTAGTTCCACAACAGGCGGAGGCCTGGATTTTCCCACCCCTGCTCTAGAAAAGCGAGCACTTAACCCTTGCAGTGCAGAGGTAGCCCCACCACAAGGGTAAGTGTTATAAACTCCCTGTAATGTGTGAGGGTACGTTCACACCAGTTGCAGCGCGTTCCGGCCTGATTCTGGCCAGAACGCACTGCATCGCGGCCGGCTCACTTTTTTGCCGGAAGAGAGGGGGCGTGGCGGTCCATTGAAGTGAATGGCACTGTAGGCACGCCCTCCGGCCGCAATGCGATCACCCGCACGGGATCTCAGGGCACATTGTGCCTGTGGTCCGGTCCGATCAAAATGCTGCAAGCACTATCCGGAGGCCGTGGCTACGGTGCCATTCACTTCAATGGCCCGCCACGCCACCTCCTGCCCCACTAAAAAGTGAGCCGGCCGCAATGCGAGGCAGTGCGTTCTGGCCAGAATCGGGCCGAATCGCACTGCGACTGGTGTGAACTGGCCCTCGTATGCTAAAGATCGTGGATGGAGACATCTCCCCTGCCAGGGTATAATCATGTCAATCCTGGTGACTGATCAGTTTTCATAAATGTCTGACACAGATCAGCCCCTGCTGCAGCCTCTCACCTTGTGACTTGCTACAAAGTAACAATGTTCTTACTTCATATCTGGTGGGGGTGCCCAAAAGTGCAAAGGCTATGGATTAGAGTGTATAACTTACTGAGATCAGTTTTTGATACAGCCTTTGTATGTAACCCTTGGGAGGCCCTCCTGGGCAAGCCAGTTATTTGCCTCTTGAGAAGAGAAAGGAAATTAGCAAATGTTATATTCCTGGCGACTAGACAGACCATAGCCAGAGCATGGAAACAACCAACGTTGCCTTTCTCGGAAGTTAGACAAAGGGTCATGGGCATCATGGTACATGAGAACCTTACGGCTATCCTTCCAGAAGACGTGGTCACCCTGGCTGGAATATGTCTAGCCACTGGGTCTGGATCGCGACCTCTTGGCAATCTGACGGCGACGTGCTTGGTCGGGGTGCTGGGGCCCCCCTCGACTCCCCTCACAGCCTCCTCTCTTCTTTGTTTGTCTTCTTCTCCTACCCTTTCCTCTTTTCTTCTTCTTCTCTTACCTCTAAGTTCTACAGATGTTTTTTGGAGACCTCAACACGCCATATAGAATGATTGCTTGGCATATAGCCGTTAGCCTTTGTTACCCCACTTGTGTGGCTCCGCTGGCGTCCTGCAGCAGCGGCAGGTAGTTGGCGTCCTCACTATGGTTTCCAGATGCTAGCCCACCCCCAGGCTCAATACACAGACCGTTGTGGTGCCTTTGTCTTTACAATGGTTTCTGGAAGGGGGGCTTTTGCTTTCGTCATATCCTTTACTCAATGTTCCTTTGCTATCCTTCATTGGCTCTTCACTGGATGACTTAACAATGCACACCAATATGCCGTTGTAATATTATAAGGTCATTTTCCATTGTATGAACCTGTTGCTCCTTAATCCTACTGAATGGACTGTAATTCTGTTCTGTCAAAATAAAAATATCTGTACAATCAAAGTACCAATGTTGCAGTCTGATCACTGGGGGAGGGGAGACTGAGGAAATGCTTCCTCCTGCCTGCAGCAGACTGATCACTGGGGGAGAGGAGACTGAGGAAATGCTTCCTCTTGCATGCAGCAGACTGATCACTGGGGGAGGAGAGACTGAGGAAATACTTCTCCTGCTTGCAGCAGACTGATCACTGGGGGAGGGGAGACTGAGGAAATGCTTCCTCCTGCCTGCAGCAGACTGATCACTGGGGGAGAGGAGACTGAGGAAATGCTTCCTCTTGCATGCAGCAGACTGATCACTGGGGGAGAGGAGACTGAGGAAATGTTTCCTCTTGCATGCAGCAGACTGATCACTGGGGGAGGAGAGACTGAGAAAATGCTTCCTCCTTCCTACAGCAGACTGATCACTAGGAGAGAGGAGACTGAGGACATACTTCTCCTGCTTGCAGCAGACTGATCACTGGGGGAGAGGATACTGAGGAAATACTTTCTCCTGCTTGCAGCAGACTGATCACTGGGGAGGAGAGACTGAGAAAATGCTTCCTCCTACCTGCAGCAGACTGATCACTGAGGGAGAGGAGACTGAGGAAATGCATCCTCCTGCCTGCAGCATACTTATAACTGGGGAAGAGACTGAGGAAATACTTCCTCCTTCCTGCAGCAGACTGATCACTGGGGGAGGGGAGACTGAGGACATACATAGACATAGTCGCCAAGTGTCCCTCTTTCTGCAGGCCCGATGACCCATGGAAGGTCCCGCCAGGCTGGCAGCAGGCACTCATGCCAAAGCGCCATCTTTTTCCTGCGGCCGCACCGTCCTTCCATCATTTCCCGGGACATGCAGACGGCGTTGGACAGGTGCAGGCCGCGCCTCGGATTCTGAACAGCCGGCTTCTCCTTTTCCTCGGCTGCGGGTCAGAGGTCAGCACACGTTGGACTTTAATGTACCTCTGTAATCCCATTAAAGCCCCTTCTCGGGTGACACTTTATTGGGCCGCAACACCTTGTGCGCCTTCATCATCGGTCGTAAATCCCACCACCGGGCTTTCTTCTGGCTGTAAAGTGTCTCCACCTGGGCTCCCGGCTTTTACTTAGTGCGATGAAAGGCGATCCGCATCAGAGACGCTGAAAGACATTCTGCAGGAGCGAATTCCTGGTTCTAGAATTACTAGGACTGTCACTGGCAGGGGGGAGAGGGGTGTGGGCGGGACATGGCCAAACTGCCGCCTGATCAGCAGCTGAAATATATACAGTAGCAGGGAACGCTCCGCAGATTCCGCGGCCCCGGTTCAGCCGGGCACAGGTGCAATGTGGTCCACAATGCTTCTGGCTAGTGATGGGCTCGGGGCGTGTTCACAGCTCCACGTGCCGAGCCCACCACGAAGCTGACAGCGCTGCAGCGCCAATCACAGGCACTGAGACATATCCTGATGTATGCAGCTGCGGACCGGGATAATGTCTCAGTGCCTGTGATTGTCGCTGCAGCGCTGTCAGCTTCCTGGCGGACTCGGCACGTGGAGCTGCGAACACGCCCCAAGCCCATCACTACTTCCGGCCACTCTTCGGTGGCACGTGAGGTGGGAAATTGGCTCGTCATTGGTTCTTGTCTCGTCATCACTGTCTGCAGACCGCAGCACAGCAGTAAGGCCTGGTTCACACCTGGGCGTTTTTCAGTGCTGATCGAAGAGCTGAAAAACGCTCAAGCAGTGAAATCCCATAATTTCCTATGGGCATGGTTCCCACCTGGGCGTATTTCAGCACGTTTTGACGTGCTGAAAAACGCCCTATGCCCGAACTAGTACAGGAGCTTCTTTTGGGGCGTATTTTCACTCCTATCCATTGGTATTCCCGAGTGTGGCTCGGGGTTAAAGGAGAACTATGAGGGGGGTGCTTTTCACTCACCTCATAGTTCTAGCCGACCTGTGACAATGAGACTGTCACACGTCGGCTCAATAGATCGGGAGGTGAGCGAACACATACCATTGCTCGCCTCTCGATCCTGTCATGGCTCTCTGCCGTGACAGGGGAGGGGCTGGATTCCCCCCTCCCCGCTCCGATCCGCCAGCGATGACTGGCGGAACGGACAGGGGAGGGGGCGGGTACAGCTTGCTCTGCCTCTAGATAGGCAGAGCCAGCTGTCAGTCACGCAGCTGGGCAGATCCAGACATAATTGTCGGGATCCGCTTCAGCTGCGGCGTCTCAGTATACCGCGAGCTACAGCTCGCGGTATACTGAGCCTAGGGTGACGGGAGGACGCTAGTTTGTGTCCTCCCGTTACCCTTATGAGAACTATGGGGAAAAGTCTTAACCACATAGTTCTCCTTTAACAAAGCGGTAACCCCGACCCACACTCGGGAATACAGCGTAGGACTTACCTTGCCCGCGATCCCCGCTGTGTCCTCCGGCCGCTGCAGTCTTCCGGGTTCCATTACTTGCGAGCGTCCGCGTCGCAGGGGGGCGGAACCGCCGGTAAGTTTGAAAGTAAAAAAAAAAAAACAGAAAAAAAGATAAAGAAAATAAAGAAAGAAAAATCATACCGCCAAAGAGGTATAAAAACGAGCGTCGGACGTGCGTTTCACTGAACTCAAAAACGTGCCAAAAACGAGCTAAAGCCTAACTGAAAAAACGCACATAAAACACTACTATAGTAACACCCAGGTGTGAACCCAGCCTAATAGTAATAAATAGCATCTCTGTAACATTTTCTTTTATATCTTGAGCACAAAAAGATGCATTTACAATATAAATTGTTTCATTTTTGCCTAGTTAGGTAAATCCGAACAATTGCATGCCCGGCCAGCAGGCGGTTTCACCCGTCCACCAGGAGAATCTTAACTGCTTTGCTGAAAAATGCCATAAGGCTGGTCTAAACTTTCATGGTGCGTCACGCAATGAGCGATATTTTGCGCCTTTCCTAAAAAGTATATATACGCCTTTTTAGTGTGTTTTTTTTGTTGTTGAAAGGCAGCACAGCGCATCACATGGTAGGCTATTACCATACGTTCTGGTGTGCTTAAACCCGGGGTGGACAACTCCGGCCTTCCAGCTGTGCTTTAACTACAAATCCCAGCATGCTTCTGCCTCTGGGAGTCATGCCTGTAACTGTCAGTCTTGCAATGCCTCATGGGACCTGTAGTTGTGCAACAGCTGAAGGGCCGAAGTTGCCCACCCCTGACTTAAACACACGTGTGCTGGCTTTTGGGTGCCGTTAGGAATAAATGGAGCGTTGCAGCGACGCACACATTACCACAGGACAAAGGTGTGGACCTAGCCTGTTGCATCAGTTCACAGTCAAGGGATGAGAAACCTTAAAGGAGAACTATGAGGTGAGCGCTTTTCACTCACCTCATTGTTTTAGCTGACCTGTGACAATGAGACTGTCACAGGTCGGCTCAGTAGATCGGGAAGTGAGCGAACACATAACGGTGTTTGCTCATCTCTCGATCCTGTCACGGCTCTCTGCTGTGACAGGGGGGAGGGGCTGGATTCCCCTCTCCCCGCTCCGCCAGCGCTGACTGGCGGAATGGACGGGGGAGGGGGCGGGTACAGCTGGCTCTGCCTCAAGATAGGCAGAGCCTGCTGTCAGTCACGCAGCTGGGCGGATCCCGGCACAATTGTCGGGATCCGCTTCAGCTGCGGCGTCTCAGTATACCGCGTGCAGCTGCTCGCGGTATACTGCGGCATCTCAGTATACCGCTAGCTACAGCTCGCAGTATACTGAGCCTAGGGTGATGGCCGGACGCTAGTTTGTGTCCTCCCGTTACCCTAAGGAGAACTATGGGGAAAAGACTTAACCCCATATTTCTCCTTTAATTGTGAACTGATGTAAACAGATGCATACGTGTATACCAGGGCTGGGCGAAATCCAAGGAGGCAGGTCGCCAATGCGCCTTACAAATGATGACAGCTGGCGCCTGACTTTTGGGGTTTTCTCTAGTTGTTATCAATGGAGCCAGCTCCTAAAAATAAAAGTTCTGCTGGCCTCTGGATTGGACAGATTGGCTTCTGAGTTCCAAATGAATTTGGCCACCCCTGATCGGCCTATCTATCTATCTATCTATCTATCTATCTATCTATCTATCTATCTATCTAATCAATCTCTCCCCCCTCTTTCTCTCTCTCTACTCTCTAATCAATCCCCGCCCCTCTCTCTCTCAAGCCTGCCCTTATGAAAAAATGTTTTGTAAACGTTTTGATTTATATAAACACCCAGACATAACACACAATGGTGAAATTACCCTACGTCCTGCTTTACTATGAAACCTGCCTTCCATAAAGGGCCCCTGTGAGAGGTCAGGCATGACACAGAGCTCTGCCATGGGGCCCCTCCAGCAATAGAGCTGTGTCATGGGTTTATACACGGTCTGTGGCCTGGACAGAGCAAACTGCTGCCTCATGTCCTCTGTATCCTGCGTCTCTCTCCCAGGGTCTCAGCGCACCGCAAACCATGACTCGCTCACAAGGCAGCCGAATAAAAATAGCAGAGACATTTGTTCCCTTGTCCGTGCCGGATCTGGGTCTGATCAGGACACATTCACCTGCGTTCACTCAGACTTTCACAAACCGGAAACGGCTGACGAGGAGTCTTGAGTGACCCCCATTGCTGAGTCCTGAGATCCTCGTAAGAGACGCATTCACTAAGAGCAGCTTATAGTGTATGTCAGGCCCGGGCAATTCACTTCTATTATTTGCTCCTTTCTGGTTTATTAAATATACCATTGAAAGTGTATTGTTCCATTCACAAAATATCTGTTGATCCCGCCAGAAATCCAGTGAGATGATGTACTGTGCTATCTGTCTGTGCTTACTGTTATCAGTTACATTGTTCTCAGCTATCTCAGAGGACTACGGAACACCTCTCCCCTATGTAATGGAGAATGGGGGTACTCCATGGATGTCACCGTGCGTGTGCGATGAAGTCATCGCGCATGCGCGGCGATCTTATTGATACCTGCCTCGGCCATCTTGGTGATGGACGCCGGCAGAGAGAGGAGGGGACAGTCACCTAGCAGGATGAGATATGCCGCCGGGTCCCCTCCTCTCTCCTGACACTGTCGGACGCTCGGTCCATGACCGAATGCCAGACTTTTCAGAGGGGGGTGACGCCAAAATGACTGTCAGTCAATGGTGTCACCCGGGTACGGGCCACCCCCCCCTTGTGACGCCACTGGGGGTACTGTAGACTGTAGTCCTAGAATGACAATACTGTTCTTCCATACAGTGAGTGAATGTTGTCACCTGAGGATGTAATATATATATATATATATATTACATTGTGCTTTCGTTGGTTTAGATACACTTTAAATGAAGCTCGTACTAGGGGGATATAAAGGTGGCCGTTGCTTCTTATAAAAATGCTACTTGCCTGGCTGTCATACATATGGCAAATATACCATTGAAATTACATTGATCCATCCAATAAGTGCAGAAAAATACCTGTTGATTCTTCTAGAAATCTCATGAGTTGATAGCGTCCTGCATTTTCTTCCTGTGCAGGCTCCAGTAGTATCTGAGCCTTTGTCCTGGAAAATACAGGCAGCCCAGTGGCTTAGTGGTAAGCACTTCTGCCTTGCAGCACTGGGGCCCTTGGTTCCTGGTCAGGACATGCTCTGCACGGAGTTTGCATGGGTTTCCTCTGGGTACTCTGATTTCCTCTCACACTCCAAAGACATGCTGGAAGGTTTATTGGCTCCTGTCTAAATTAGCCCCTATATGTATGTGTGTACAATAGGGACCTTAGATTTAATAGGTTGGACTTGATGGACTAATGACTTTATTCAACCTCAAATACTATGTAACTGCGTAACTATGTAAGATTGTAAGCTCCTTGAGGGCAGGGTCTGATATGAATGTTCTGTATGTAAAGCACTGCGTACAATTGTTGCCCCTGTATAAATTCCTGTAATGAATAAATATGTAAAGCAGGAGTTCTAAAGTCACTGTGACTTTCCTGATCTTAATGCTTGTCCCCAGTTAGTGGCTCAGAAAGTATTGAAGCCAGGCAGCATGTATTTTTCAGTACAGGGTTGTTGACGACCCTTCCATGCCTCCTCTATGCAGCTCAATGAGAGAGAGAGAGAGAGAGATGATAGAGGAAAAAAACTGAGTAAAATGCATAGAAATCAGTGCCATGGCAGTATTAAATATTCATTTGGCAAATAAAGATTTGATATAAAAAATTATTAAAGACAAATATTCTAGTCATTTATTTAAAAACATATAAACGTAGTAAAAAATGCCTGAAAACGTAAAATTCCCCTCCAAGCTGTTGCCTACTGTGTTATTTACATCCGAACTCTATACTGCAGGTTCTAAATCTGTGCTATGCACTGGTGTAACAATAGCCATAGCAGCCCATGCGCCTGCTATGAGGCCTGGGGTGGAAGGGTCCCCATTAAGGATTGCAGAAGTTGCTGTTGACACTGACCCTGTCCCCCCCTGTGACATTTCCAATCAAGAACATCAGATGTACAGGAGGAGACAATGCACACAGCTCTCCTGCTACCTGATGTTAATATCACTGACAGTAGGGAGGTCGCCAAGGGATTCCCCCCTGGTGCTATGGACACAGTTTGGCAAAGTGCGCTGGCTCTGCAGCCTGATCCGCCGGCGCCAATTATTTGCATCCATTCGATTAATTCAGCTGAGCGTGTGCGTCATACACGGGGCAAGGTGGCACTGGCGGAACATGCACCTGACTGTTCCGAGCTTGGTAGTTCCTCCTGGGGGCTGGAAGCCAGGCAGGGATCTAACGGTGATCCAACAGGGATCCTGGCACTGGTGGTTCAGGTTAGGGAAAGTGAGGCAAGCGTTTTGTGGCTGTGGTAATAAAATGTGCCTTTGTGATAGCTGCAATGCACTCTGGGAAATGCTGTCTGGCACCTGTTACTGGCGCTCACATATTGATAGCGGTCTGTTATGACTTCTTTATTACTTTATGAGGTTCTTGTTGGTACAATGTAACAAATTCAGCCAATATCAGATGATCCATCAGACCCGGGCCCCTGGGTGGGGTGGCTCTTTAAGGTACACGGTGTAGAGCTAAGACTTTGGCGAATGGCCGCACAGAGTACACGAAGATTAGAAATATTCCACACCGCGTCCTGGAAAGGCACCACCTCGTGGCGCAGGATCCGCAGAACTTTTCCCCATCGTGCTCGTGACCCCCGGGGTCCTGGGATCTTGTTCCACTCCAGAGACAAATGTCATCCAGATGGCTGCACTAAGCATCCAGTGTCCCTCCAGTGTCGGCCCAGAGCATGCTGGGATCCTGACATCATGGAAACTGTTCAGACTGCACTGCTGTCCATGATGGAATTCCACAAATGCAGCTCAATGTCCTCCTCTTCCATGTATGGCAGTGCAGTGTCAGCTATATCCTGCCTTAACCCTTCCACTACCTCCCTGCAGCAACACAGGAGCAGTCCATAGACACAATGTAACACCAGAGCGGTCCTTACATGTAACACAAGAGCAGTCCTTGCATGTAACACAAGAGCAGTCCTTGCATGTAACAGAGGAGCAGTCCTAAGACACAATGTAACACCAGAGCGGTCCTCATGTAACAGAGGAGCAGTCCTTACATTTAACAGAGGAGCAGTCCTAAGACGCAATGTAACACCAGAGCGGTCCTCATGTAACAGAGGAGCGGTCCTTACATTTAACAGAGGAGCAGTCTTAAGACGCAATGTAACAACGGAGTGGTCCTTGCATGTAACACAAGAGCAGTCCTTACATGTAACACAAGAGCAGTCCTTACATTTAACAGAGGAGCAGTCCTTAGACACAATGTAACATTGGAGAGGTCCTTACATCTAACACAAGAGTAGTCCTTACATATAACACAGGATTAATCTTCACATACTGTATAAACATAGGAGCAGTCCTTACATGTAGCACAAAAGCAGTCATTGCATGTAACAGAGTAGCAGTCCTTGGACACAATGTAACACTGCCCCAGTCCTTATATGTAACACAGGAGCAGTCCTCACATATAACTCAGGAGCAGTCCTCACATATAATTCAGGAGCAGTCCTCACATATAACACAGGAGCAGTCATCACATATAACACAGGAGCAGTCCTCACATATAAAACCGGGGCAGTCCTCACATAAAACACAGGAACAGTCCTCACATATAACACAGGGGCAGTCCTCACATATAACACAGGAGCAGTCCTCACATATAACACAGGGGCAGTCCTCACATATAACACAGGGGCAGTCCTCACATATAACACAGGGGCAGTCCTCACATATAACACAGGGGCAGTCCTCACATATAACACAGGAGCAGTCCTTGCATATAACACAGGAGCAGTCCTCATATATAACACTAGGGCAGTCCTCACATATAACATAGGAGCAGTCCTCACATATAACACAGGGGCAGTCCTCATATATAACACAGGGGCAGTCCTCATATATAACACAGGAGCAGTCCTCACATATAACACAGGAGCAGTCCTTGCATATAACACAGGAGCAGTCCTCACATATAACACTAGGGCAGTCCTCACATACAACACAGGAGCAGTCCTCACATATAACAACATAGGAGCAGTCCTCACATATAACAACACAGGAGCAGTCCTCACATATAACACAGGAGCAGTCCTCACATATAACACAGGGGCAGTCCTCACATATAACACAGGAGCAGTCCTCACATATAACACAGGGGCAGTCCTCACATATAACACAGGGGCAGTCCTCACATATAACACAGGAGCAGTCCTCACATATAACATAGGAGCAGTCCTCACATATAACACAGGAGTAGTCCTCACATATAACACTGGGGCAGTCCTCACATATAACAACACAGGAGCAGTCCTCACATACAACACAGGAGCAGTCCTCACATATAACAACATAGGAGCAGTCCTCACATATAACAACACAGGAGCAGTCCTCACATACAACACAGGAGCAGTCCTCACATATAACAACATAGGAGCAGTCCTCACATATAACACAGGAGTAGTTCTTATATGTAACATAGCAGCAGACATTACAAACAAGACTCCACATACTGTAAATACATTCAAGCAGGAGCAGTTCCTAAATATAGCACAGTATAGGAACAGTCCTGAAAGTAAACCTGCGGCCTTAATGAAGTTATTAAAATGCAGGTTACACTTATAATGTCGTTTCTTACATATTGCCCCTGGAGCCCTGAGGGTTAATAATTCAGGGAAGGGGTCAAATTTGGGTTGACGGGTACGGTTTCGGAATTTCGGTTGAGTGTGAGGTATGGTTAGGTTGAGGAGTAGGGTGCAGGGGTTAGAGGGGAGGTTGGTGATTAGGGGAAGGGGTAAAATTTGGATTGATGAGCAGAGTTTCTGGATTTCGGTTGAGTGTGAGGTATGGTTAGGTTGAGGAGTAGGGTGCAGGGGTTAGAGGGGAGGTTGGTGATTAGGGGAAGGGGTAAAATTTGGATTGATGAGCAGAGTTTCTGGATTTCGGTTGAGTGTGAGGTATGGTTAGGTTGAGGAGTAGCGTGCAGGGGTTAGAGGGGAGGTTGGTGATTAGGGGAAGGGGTAAAATTTGGATCGATGAGCAGAGTTTCTGGATTTCGGTTGAGTGTGAGGTATGGTTAGGTTGAGGAGTAGCGTGCAGGGGTTAGAGGGGAGGTTGGTGATTAGGGGAAGGGGTAAAATTTGGATTGATGAGTAGGGTTTCTGGATTGAGGTTGAGTGTGAGGGGTAGTTAGGGTGAGAAGTAAGGTGCAGGAGTTAGAGGGTAGGTTGGTAATTAGGGGAAGGGGTACGGTTTCTTGATTTAGATTGCGTGTGAAGGGTGGTTAGGATGAGGAGTAGGGTGCAGGGATTAGAGGGAAGGTTTGTAATTAGGGATAGGGGTAAAATCTGCATTGACGAGTACGGTTACTGGATTTAGGTTGCGTGTGAAGGGTGGTTAGGATGAGGAGTAGGGTGCAGGGATTAGAGGGAAGGTTTGTAATTAGGGATAGGGGTAAAATCTGCATTGACGAGTACGGTTACTGGATTTAGGTTGCGTGTGAAGGGTGGTTAGGATGAGGAGTAGGGTGCAGGGATTAGAGGGAAGGTTTGTAATTAGGGATAGGGGTAAAATCTGCATTGACGAGTACGGTTACTGGATTTAGGTTGCGTGTGAATGGTGGTTAGGATGAGGAGTAGGGTGAAGGGATTAGAGGGAAGGTTGGTAATTAGGGATAGGGGTAAAATCTGCATTGACGAGTACGGTTACTGGATTTAGGTTGCGTGTGAAGGGTGGTTAGGATGAGGAGTAGGGAGCAGGGATTAGAGGGGAGGCTAGTGAATAGGGGTAGGTCAACATTATGGATTGACAGGTACAGTTTTCTGGATTCAGTCAGAGTGTGAAGGTTGGTTAGGAAGGATGAGGAGTAGAGTGCTGAGGTTACAGAGGAGGTCAGTGATTAGGGGTAGGGCTAAAATTTGTATTGATAGGTACGGTTTCTGGATTTAGGTTGCGTGTAAAAGGTGGTAAGGATGAGGAGTAGGGTGCTGGGGTTACAGGGGAGCTTAGTGATTAGGGGTAGGGGTAAAATTTGGGTTGATGGGTACGGTTTCTGGATTTAGGTTGTGTGTGAAGGGTGGTTAGGATGAGGAGTAGGGTGCGGGGGTTAGAGGGAAGGCTACTAATTAGGGGTAGGGGTAAAATTTGGATTGACTGGTAGGTGTCTGGATTTGGATTGATAGGTACGGTTTCTGGATTTAGGTTGCGTCTAAACGGTGGTAAGGATGAGAAGTAGGGTGCCAGGGTTAGAAGGGAGGTTTAATTATTAGCAGTAAAGTTTGGATTTACATTTATGATTTGAGGTTTATTTAAAGATTAGGGATCAAATTGAGGTTTTGGGTTAGCTTAGCAGTTAATGTATTTTCAGGTATAACTTTACCAATCGAAACCATCAAATGCCAAACAATTGCACCAATTCTTAGAAGCTTAAAACCAACACACCAAAGATCTACAGAAATCTGAGATTATATTGTCTGCAAAGAAAATGTAAAAAACCTCTTTGCTGACTCTTTGAACTAGCAGGCATTGCCTCCAAAATATGCGTGGTATGAACAGGTGTCTCATGGAAGCCTACTTCACTGGTACAAGTCTTTTTTTTACCCTCCAACCAACTGAGCATGTGAGAATATTGGGTTTTCCATGGTCATTTCAAGTTCACAAAGACGACATTCCATCTAGCATACCATACAACGCAGAACCTTTACCCCATAGGGGTCAATATCATAGATAGGTAATTGGGACCATGTTGTGTCTGGTCACCAGCTGGTCCAGTAACATCTCCATTCTATCCGGACTCTCCCATGGGACAAAGCAGACCTGTTACTCATATATTCTCCCTCCTAACCGTATTGGTGTGGTGAGGCACCTGGAAGCCATTGACTCCCTTCCGAACAGACGTGATGGATGATGAATTTTCCTCCTGGGAGGAGTCGGAGGTTCCCACAAAATTTGCATGTAATATATCACTTCAGGAAGCAATAGGAAGCTCCATCAGACAGCGTGGTTCTGCTTCTCTGGAGAGGTGATATGTTGTTTGCTGACACATGTGTCTAATGCAATAGGCCATCCATGGTGGGTGAGTGCCAATCTCAGGAATGCCATATGCTTGGTAATACCATAGGGGTTTTAGGCTACTCAGGTTTGAGATAGGGTTCCCCTTTAAAGAAACTCCAGTCTAATACATTCTGCAGTTTCTAGTGGCTAAGCTGTTCAGGTCTCTAAATCAACATTTAAAAAAAAAATATTGGCCAATTAGCTGATCTCATAAGCTGCAATAATTGCCCTAAGATCAGTGGTAGGTTTTCTGTGGTTCCGCTTGCCCCACAATGCATCATCACGACTCCTATGTGCAACAGATACTTTACGTTATGTGGACTAGATGCAAATAAGGCTTAGCTGAGTTCTTCTTTAAAGGGAACCTGTGGAAGGGGGCATTAGGGTTCTTACTTCCTGATTAATAGTACCAACACCTCTTAGTACCAGATCCTATCCTGAGATGGTGTTCCCTAGAACCCAGTGCCCCAAATAGGGGCAACATCTTGGGGCACAGTGAAGGTCATCTAAGGAAGTGAGTCAGCCCCTTAAAGGAGAACTATGAGGTGAGTGCTTTTCACTCACCTCATAGTTCTAGCCGACCTGTGACAATGAGACTGTCACAGGTCGGCTCAGTAGATCGGGAGGTGACTGGCGGAACGCAACGGGGAGGGGGCGGGTACAGCTTGCTCTGCCTCTAGATAGGCAGAGCCAGCTGTCACTCACGCAGCTGGGCGGATCCCGGCATAATTGTCGGGATCCGCTTCAGCTGCGGCGTCTCAGTATACTGAGCTAAGGGTGACGGGAGGACGCTAGTTTGTGTCCTCCCGTTACCCCAAGGAGAACTATGGAGAAAAACACTGACCCCATAGTTCTCCTTTAAGGACCTGAACCCGCTCTAGGTTTCCTTTAGAGTGTAACTAATGTCATTTTTACTGACCTGTCCAATGTGTAACCCACCACACTCCTAACTGATATGCCCCTTGAGGATGGGTCCTGCAATGATTGCGGACGATCAATCAAAATAGAAGATGTCACCAGCACAACGAAGAAATGTGTCCAAACGAACGTCTTTATTGATGCATAGACATATTGTCACAAGCATGGTTATGTCTATGTGTCAATAAATACTTTTTTGGACACATTTCTTCGTTGTGCTAGTGACATCTCCTATCTTCATTTTTACTGACCTGTCACTTAGGGAGGTATGAAATGCCTTATGTCATGTCCAATGGGCATGCTTGAATGTCTGATACAGATCAGCTCCGGCTGCAGCCTCTCATCTTGTGGCTTACTACAAAGTTACAATGTTGCAGTCTGGTTGCTGGGGGGAGAGAAGACTGAGGAAATGCAACAGACTGATCAGTGTCGGCAGAGAAGACTGAGGAAATGCTTCCTCCTTTCCTGCAGCAGACTGATCACTTGGGGAGGAGAGACTGGGGAAATGCTTCCTCCTGCCTGCCTAGGCAAAAGTCACTGCAATGGAGATGAAAGATGGCTTTTTAATGATAAAAGGCAGCGCTTTTCTAATACATGATACTGTCAGGGATTCATTCATGCATTGGCTGCCACCACACACATATACAATAATTCACTATAATAACACATTAACACCCGGTGAGGGGATTAAACTGTCACATTTACATGATCTAAACAAAGCTTTAAAATTCCAATAGGTTCCCTTGAAAAAAATCCTCCATAAAGATTTCTAAGATGGCTCAATGTCTCCGTATGGTGACATTGTCCCGCGTTCCTCCAATCGCATCCTTCACATGTCTGAGAATCACTTCCACACCTTAGCCGGCGCGGTCACGGCTTAGTGGTGGTGAAAGGACTGACAGATTAGAGGAACTTTATTAAGTCCGTGGAAGGCGTGAGCGCTGGGAATAGAGCTAATCATAGTAATACTGTATGAGTTCACACAAGGCAACGCACAGCAACACTTCTAATCCCTGCTCTGTGCAACACACAAATTAAACTTAAAGGAAAACTCCACTTTCTTTTAATATATTTCCCAGTAGATACCAAGGATATAAATCCAACTTCTGTGCACCAACTGCCCTTTGCAGAGTCAGATATGAGCTTGTTAAATTGACAGTGACATCATCACTGTGCTGTATATAGCCTGTGCAGAGAGCAGAGCTGTGGGAGGTGCCAAGCAGACCCCAACCACTACAGGAAACTACTGACCTTGTCTCCACAAAGGAGGGGTGGAGACAAGACCAGTCACCCTGCACATGGAGAGAGATCAACAGTGACCGGTCTTTATTACAGGAGGGCGTGGAGAGCAGACCAGTCACCCTGCACAAGGAGAGAGAGAGCAGCAGTGAGCCGTCTTTATTACAGGAGGGGGCAGAGACCAGACACCCTGCACAAGGAGAGAGAGAGCAGCAGTGAGCCGTCTTTATTACAGGAGGGGGCAGAGACCAGACACCCTGCACAAGGAGAGAGAGAGCAGCAGTGAGCCGTCTTTATTACAGGAGGGGGCAGAGACCAGACACCCTGCACAAGGAGAGAGAGAGCAGCAGTGAGCCGTCTTTATTACAGGAGGGGGCAGAGACCAGACACCCTGCACAAGGAGAGAGAGAGCAGCAGTGACCGGTCTTTATTGCAGGAGGGGGCGGAGACATGACCAGACACCCTGCATAAGGAGAGAGAGCAACAGTGAGAGGTCTTTATTACAGGAGGGGGTGGAGACAAGACCAGTCACTAGATTCCTGCACAGATCTGGAAGAAATACACAAAGCAAGATTCAAGGAAGAATACACATGACTCTTGTATGAGGAAAATATTTACTTTTGCCGGAGTTCAGCTTTTAAAAAAATGAATATAACTTACAGTATATTGTGTTTCCGTTTTCGGCAGCCACCTACAGCTTTGAAGCTGTCAAACCATGGCAAAAGTATCCAGATTTTAGACAAGTTTTCCGGAATTCTTGCCCCCCCAGCCACTGTCTTGCTACTGTTTCTAAAAGTCTGTTGGTTTGCATCTCAAGTCAGTCCTAAGGGATACCAGGGTGCCCAATCCTTATAGTGAAACTTACCCCACCTCTGATATTATGAAGATGAGCAACCAATACTGTCAAACCCATAATAATAATGCCACCCAAATGACTCTAAACCCATGGGGATAAAATCAGCTAAAAGCTGACCATTGCAAGCTCCCCCGGCTGTGTTATATGCTTAGGGTCAGGGTTAACCAACCCTTGTGACTGTCACTTTCCTGGACAGCTTGGCCTGCTACAGGAAGTGGAAAAATAGCTAATTTATTGGCACGATCAAAAATGAAAGTATTATTATTATTATACAGGATTTATAGAGCGCCAACAGTTTGCGCAGCACTTTACAATATAAGGAAGACATTACAATCACAATACAAATCAAGACAAGATGGTAAGGAGGGCCCTGCCCCTGAGGGCTTACAATCTGAAAGGGAGGGGCAAGTGATACATGAGGAGGTAGCTGTGTGAATTGTTTGAGAACGTGATGGTTGAGGGGTTAGGTTGAGGTGGTATAGGCTTCCCTGAAGAGATGAGTCTATGAAACTATGTTATCAGGGAGGGGGGGGGACAGAAAAAATGAAAAACTGCTGTATAAATGTTACATATATAGGTCATTATAAAAATGTTACCTTTAGTTCGACTTATAGTTATAATAATATAAATATTGAGGCAGAGTCGGCCATGTCTGGTCCTCTCTATGACTTGGTGGCCAATGACACAAACATGGTCTCTGTATCCGTGGGAGGCGGGCGGTGCGGCGACCTATTCATGTTGCCCTCGTTGTCTCTAAGGCCGAGAGGAGAGAAAGATTACAGACAGGGCAGCTAAACAATTTCAGGAAGAGGGGACGGGGTGGGGCGTTAAGTGGAGGTTGTTGGCCGGTCAGGAAGGTCTCTTGGTGGTCTCAGCAGTCACATGATTTGCAGACTCTTTGAATAAAGTCGCCCCGGGGTGTTCAGAGCACACGGCCAGGTCAAAGGACAAGGTCACATACTGGCTAACCCTAACCCCAGAGGTGTAAGGACAAGGTCACTGGTAGGGTGGGTGGAAAGGTCGGAATGTTTGCCATCTGTGACTGATTTCCATGGACATTCGGAAGTTTTGGCAGTTTCTGCCCAATGCATTATCCCAGCTTTTTGGAATATACCATTAGTGGGTTTGTGCAGAACAATGCATTCAGAGCTGCGGAGGTGGAACGGTCCGATCAGCCAGAGGGCCGAGTCTTCCGGCTGACAGTCACATAAACTTGTATGCTCAGCTGACCCAGGGTTCATTCCGTGTGGTTGCATTCAGCAGTTTGTTCCTTGTATGAACAGCAAATCTGTACAGTGTATCTCTATTTATTATACACATTACAATTGATATGTGTCTACATGCGTTTCTCAGCAAACTTCAGTGCATTTTTTTAAGGGTGTTGACATCCATCAATGTGCATTTTTCCCTATTTCCAGTGTCATCACTTCCTTTTACCTTGTGTGGGTTGATTTTCCATTTTGGTTGTGCTGCATTTATTTGTATTTTATGTTCATTGCAGAAAAATACAGACATACTGCATTTTCCCCCACCTCTCTGCTCTGTGCCTCTCTACTCTGAACCTCTCCACTCCGTACGTCTCTGCTCTGTGCCTCTCTGCTCCACATCTCTCTGCTCTGCGCCTCTCTACTCCGCACCTGTCCTCTCTGCATCTCTCTTCTCTGCACCTCTCTTCTCCACAAATCTCCACATCTCTCTGCTTTGCACCTCCCCGCTCCACACCTCTTCACTTCACACCTCTCTGCTTCTCTCTGCTCCAGAACTCTCCACTCCACTTATCTCTGCTCCACACCTCTCCACTCCACACCTCTCTGCTTCGTATCTCTCTGCTCCACACCTCTCCACTCTGCACCTCTCTGATCCATGCCTCACCACTCCACACCTCTCCACTTCTCTCTGCTCCACTCCTCTCCACTCCACACCTCTCTGCTCCACACCTCTCCACTCCACACCTCTCCACTCCACACCTCTCTGCTTCATATCTCTCTGCTCCACACCTCTCCACTCTGCACCTCTCTGATCCATGCCTCTCCACTCCACACCTCTCCACTTCTCTCTGCTCCACACCTCTCCACTCTGCACATCTCTGATCCTTGCCTCTCCACTCCACACCTCTCCACTCCACACCTCTCTACTTCATATCTCTCTGTTCCACAACTCTCCACTCTGCACTTCTCCGCTCCATGCCTCTCCACTCCACACTTCTCCATTTCTCTCTGCTCCACACCTCTCCACTCCACACCTCTCCACTCCATGCCTCTCTGTTTCGTATCTCTATGTTCCACACCTCTCCACCACTCTGCACCTCTCCGCTCCATGCCTCTCCACTCCACACCTCTCCGCTTCTCTCTGCTCCACACCTCTCCACTTCTCTCTGCTCCACACCTCTCCACCACTCTGCACCTATCCGCTCCATGCCTCTCCACTCCACACCTCTCCGATTCTCTCTGCTCCACACCTCTCCGCTTCCCTCTGCTCCACACCTCTCCGCTTCTCTCTGCTCCACTTCTCTCTGCTCCACACCTCTCCACTCCACACCTCTCTGCTTCACACCTCTCCACTCCACACCTCTCCACCTCTCTCTGCTCCACTCCATGACTCTCCGCTTTGTATCTCTCTGCTCCACACGTCTCCACTCTGCACCTCTCCACTCCTCTCCACCTCTCTCTGCTCCACACCTCTCCACTCCACACCTCTGCTTCATATCTCTCTGCTCCACACCTCTCCACCTCTCTCTGCTCCACACCTCTCCACCTCTCTCTGCTCCACACCTCTCCGCTTCGTATCTCTCTGCTCCACATGTCTCCACTCTGCACGTCTCCACTCCACACTCTTTAAGGTCTCGTTCACACCTAGGCGTATTGCATATGCGCGATTTGCGGTAAAAAAGTTGCGCGTTTCCGAAGGCTACTTGGCTGTATCCCAATGGAAACGCGCAACAAAACGGCCCAAAGTAGTACATGTACCTTTTCAGGCGTGGGCCGTTTTGTAGCGCGTTAGGGACGGGCGGAAATACGCCAAGGTGGGAACGAGACCATTGAATACAATGGGATTTATATTTTTGAGCGTTTTGTAGAGCGTTCGTCGAGCGTAGAACGCGCTACAAAACGTTCAGGTGTGAACGAGGTGTTACTCCGCATTGTGAGGTTATATGCACAAGCCGATTGGCTCAAGATACAGTTTTATCTGGAGGGGGCTGTGCTGGAACCTGGGAACACGCCAGCTGCACTTTCACAGGCTAGGTGCTGGACAGATACTTCAAAGTGACTCATAACTAGAAAATGGAAGGAAATAAAACAATGTTGGGTCATGAAGTTCTGCTGCGGATTTACCTCAATTTTCATGTTTCTGTTTTTGTGTCCATAGTTATCCTTCATGTTTATGCTTTCCTATACCTTGAGGCCTTATTCCTTTCCTGTGAAGGTTGACAGAAGGCCAAGACGATTCCCTGGGATGTTAAATGTTTAAATACCTCAATTCTCTATTTCTGTCTGTATCAGAAAGCTGCAGCTCTGTACAGCGCCGCAGTATGTGTTGGCGCTCTATTCAGCACTGCAGTTCTTTTGACCGCAGCCGCCGAACTAACGATATATTTATCTAATTGGCTGCAAAGCGGGGTTTTAATTTAGCAATGGGGATAAAGATAAGCGCACAGCGACAAATGTCCGGAGGAGCGCAGCGTATACGGTTGCACATATGTTGATGTTTATTAATAGAATCTTCCTCCATAGAAGCTCGGAGAGGCTGGAAGGAGCTCACACTGACAAGGAATATTCTCCTCTGGAATGTGCAGCATGCTGGGGGGGGGGGGGGGGGGGGAGCAGTGACATTGCCTGGGAATTGTGTCTGCCCAGAGCTCACACTCATCTCTGATGAGGACAGAATGCTTCTATAGAGAGATTCCGGGTGGATTCAGAGGATGTGAATGATCAGATGGGTACCAGAGCATTGAATAGCCGTGTGTGACCCACCGCCCCTGTCCATGGAGGTGAGGTGAGGACATCCCCTGCAACCTACAGTGTATCCATCTTTATCTATCTATCTATCTATCTATCTATCTATCTATCTATCTATCTATCTATCGACAGTGTCTATCTGATATGCAGGGTTTTCTTCAGATGTGTTGTGCGGTGGGATAAGATGATACATTGAATATCTGTTTCCCGGTTGGTGTCCCCTCTTGAGCATTGTACATAGAAGCCCATTGCACTCCTGACCGGTGAAAAACCCAGAAAATTTGGGTGGGTGCTAAAAACACAGCGGATGCCGCTGCAAAAATGAATCCAGGTAAAGAGAAGTCACTAGCACTCCAGCGGAAATACAAGTCAATATTTATATTGACTTCCTTGTATATAATTCACACGTTTTCTTCTGGTGTCCACGCTCTCTTTTGCCCGAGGAAGGAACCTTGCGTTTCCGAAGCGTCGCCTGTGATGATGTGACACTTAGTAGTCAATAGATAGTGACTTGTATTGACGCCAGAGTGCTAGTGACTTCTCTTTACCTGTTGAGTATTGTGTCACATCCATGTATCGGTCTGCGAGGTTCTATCATTGATCTGACAGGTCCTCTTAGTGACTTTTACCTGCAAAGGTATATCCAATCAGTTTTGTGTCCCGGAACTCCACGTTCCTCCGTGTTGGTCTCATACATGCGGCAGCTCTATCCCTGAAATGATTTGTATTTGATTTTTGTATCTAAAGAGCTTTTACCGGTTATCAGAGGCAGGTCCAATGTTTCTTCGTGTATCTATTTCCATTGTGGGCTGAAGAAGTGCCTGGGATCAATGATACAAATACTATTTCAGATGCTGATCTTTATTAGGGATGCACCGATGCCAAGTACCATACTCGGTACAAGTATAAGTACAGATACTTTTCCAGCTCCAAGACTAGACTAAAGATAAATACAATAGTTAGGAGGCAGCTGTCATTTGTAGGGAGCACACAGAGCTCCTGGGATTTGTACATCTCTGTATTAATGTATGATTTTGTTTTTATAAATATATATCAGAGATGCACTGATACCATTTTTGCACGAACAAGTACTCAGGGGCGTAACTGAAATCACAGGGCCCCATAGCAAAATGTTGTATGGGGCCCCGTGATTTCTAGTTTTACCCTTTGCAGAGCCCACTCGAGATCCCACCTGAAGGCCCCGCATCCTCGTCCTCCACTGCCGGGTCCAGCCTGCTCCACCGCCACTGCTGGCTCTCATTGACTCTGTGGGGAGGAACGCGCTGCTGCACAGATTACTGTCAGTGATCTGAACAGCGGCGTGTTCATCTTCAGCCGCCAGTGAAAGCCACCAGCAGAGGATCCCAGACGACCCAGGCGGGCCCGGGCCCCGGCCCCATTGCGGCCGTCTGGGTCACTATGGTGATTGTTACGCCACTGCAAGTACTGATACATTTTTGTTTAGTGTCATGTGACAGTTTTTCTAAAACAATACAGACTAATGATTTCAGGACAGTGGTGGAGCGTCAGAGCCCGGTCCCAGCTGCAACCCTGGTGGTTCTCATGAAAATGCCAAGTATCGGCACTGGTATCTGAACTGGTATCGGTGCATCCCTAGATAAAATCACTTACAATGGATGCTGCTTCTTGATGGTTATAGGTTTAAGTTGCTTGCAGAATCAGCTGGCCCCCTGATATACTGTATTAGGGTGGCTCTTTTCCTTTGCAGGGTCCTATGGAGCCACCCTTGTGTGTGCTAGTAAGCTGTGTGTGTCTCCACAAACCCATAGACACAGCAGGGCAAGCCTCTTTAAGCTGCTGCTGGTGATGAGGGGGTGGATAGAGACATAAACTTGCTCAGCTTGTTATGTAATAATTCCCACGTTAGCCACTCTTATGCCGCAGTTATTTATGTTTGAAGGTCTCAGCCTGTTCATCATGGCGGAGTGGCTCTTTAATTCCAGGACGTCAGCGAGCTCTCCGTGGGCCGCCAGTGGCCGGCTCTGCCTACATGCCCTGGGACAATTTGCTGCGGCTGCAGAAAGCGGACGGCGGACTGAGCTGGCCAGAGACCAGAGAGAAAGATCCTTTTGTTATCCGTCAATCTATATCTACTGGCCAGAGAGACGGCCGCCCGGCGGATGTCTGATGGTGCACAGTGTGTGACTGTGGGGGGACATTAGAGTGGGAGCTCCTCCGGTGCAAAGACCGATGAGACTGGCTCAGTGTTCTCTGTACAGCACTGCGGTATTTGTCAGAGCTATATACATGTATAATAATAGTGTGTGACTGCGGGGAGACATTAGAGTGTAAGGTCTTCTGGTGCAGAGACTGATGTGACTGGCTCAGTGTTCTCTTGACAGTGGATATGTCAGAGCTATATAAATGACAGGTCCACTTTGAAGGCTCTCCAGTCAGTGTGGTCAGGAATTATATTTACGGATAACAGATAACTCCTCAGCAGCGCCAGGGAAGCAAATTTCAGAACTCAGGAAACGTTCGCTCTTGCAGTCGTCATTTGCAATGTAAACACGGGGTCAGAGTCACGGGAGGAAGTCAGAGCGGGGACAGTGCGGCAAGGCCTGGGGTGGGGGGGGGGGCAGTTTATACTTCCAAATCCCTTTAAATAAAACAATCTATAACAGACCAGCAGCCACTACGTCAATTGTGACTCCTATACCAGGAATGTACAAACTTTGTGGTTTCGGCGATCTGCCGCTCTTATACCGATGACGCCGGAATATTGTGAATATTGGATAAATCACTGTGGAATATGTCAGTGCTATATAAATGTATAACAGTGTGTGACTGTGGGGGGGCATTAGAGTGTAAGCTCCTCGGGTACAGAGACTAATGCCAATGGCTCAGTTTCCCCTCTGCAGCACTACAGAATATGTCAGCGCTATATAACTGTATAATAATAATTGTGTGTGAGTGTGGTGGGGACATTAGAGTGTAAGCGCCTTTGATGCAGAGGCTGATTATAAATAGAACCATGATTTTTGTACACTGCTATGATATACGTTGGCACTATATGAATACAGGTCCCGGGCCGAGAGCCTTCAAAGTATATTTGGCTTTTGCATTTTGGAAGCGAGTATCAGCCCGTACATTCATTCCCCTCCAGCGGCCGTGCCCGAACAACTGCTGCGGCAGCCGCCCATGGACAATGCCAAGCCGAGCTGCCCCTGAATGGCAGCCTAATTCTCCTCGTCTATAGCAAACAGTAACACCCAGTGTCCCCGGCTCTCGGGCTGGATCTTTTTTCAAGTGACGCACGGTCTAATTGATGCTTGCCAGGCGTATTTTTTTCCGGCCGGGCTCTTTTGTTGACATAAGCGGGTAGAGTTGCACAGCTTGCTTTTCATAATGAAGAGGCTTCTGGCTGGAAAGCTGGCACGGCGGTGGCAGGGCTGATGCCCAGCCAGGTTTCTGCGGAGATCCTCTGCTGTATACAAACCCCCCCTCCGTCGTCTCAGGATCTCCAGGCCTCCGTCGCAGGAAACCATTTGCGTCTCCTTATCTACCAGCCGGCCGGCGCTGTTGGAAGCGCTGCCAGCGACGCGACCCTCTTCTCCTCCCGAGGGGGTGGGAGGGTGGTCACTGCTCTGGCTTAGGACGGGCCCCGCCATCTGGGTCCTGGCCCTTCTCGAGGATTTCCCAGATCAGGCTCGAATTCCATTCCAAATTCTCATGGATTTTCAGAATACGGATGTTATGCGGCATTCCTCTTATCTCAGGGCGGACGGATTAAGGAAAGCCACACGGATCCCTCTATATTAAACGTATACAATGCAGATGCGTCTGGACGAATGAGACCATGAGCGGTTCAGATAACCAGGTAGGAGAACAGATTGTTAGGACTAGTTAGATGCTAAATGGTCTCACCTATGACCCAACAATTATAATTAATCATTGGCTTCTGGAAGGGGGGGGCTGGATAACATGGCCAGGGATTTAGATAGTCAGTTATTGGGGCACAGAGGCTTGTTAAAGGTCTAGTGTGCTCTGTTCAGTCCCTTTGAATAGTGCAAAGTAATGTAAATGAGTATACAAGGGTAGTGCGTGCACATAGTTGGGACTGAACCTGTCAGTAACTTTCTAAAGCTGCCCATACACCTTACAACCATCGCATGACTTTCGTTGGGCGATGGTCGTAAGGTGATTAAAATTTCGTACGACCTGCCCATCTTTGACAGGCAGATCGTACTTGCGATCATCGCAACCCCTCCCCGCTGAGGGGAGGGCTTGCAGATGATTGCAATGGTGAGCGGGCAGTGTGCGCTTGCGCACCTCGGCCCGTGCGGCATTCGTCTTGCGATCTAACGTGCTTGTAATAAAAAAGTCGTGCGACCTTACAGTAGAAGCGGTCGCACGATGGCCATACACCTGCCGATTATCATACAATCGCGGGATCACCTGCGATTATCGTATGATAATCGTCAGGTGTATGGGCAGCTTAAGTCTGCATGAATACACACACACACATGGGGATCCGATTCTTAATTCAACCTTAGCAAATATGCAACTATATGTAAATAAATTCTTGACGTGTTACAATATACGGCAACAGTATCATTTTTCAGAAAGGCTCCACCTTTTTAAAAGCTGTCCTTGAGCGCTAGTCAGTGATTTTGCCTAGTCCATGACATCATCGGCCTGCTGCAGGCAGGAGGAAGAAATTCCTCAGTCCCCCCCCCCCATGATAAAACTGCAATATTATAATGAGAGGTTGCAGCAGGGGCTGATCTGTATCAGACATTAGTGAACACAGCCAAGGGCACTGTGATTTATTAGTATATGAATGTTTAGAATTTTGTGAGGTTTTAAATGCTGTCTGTGTGCCCACAGAGGACGTATCACCTTTTTCTGATCTCTCTGACACTGTCACATGGACAGGAAGTGAAGCAAATCCTCTCATGGGGACACAGGCAAGTATTCAAAGAATGGTAGAAGTGAGGAGTGCTGGATCTCTTGGCAATGTTGGCACCTAGTTGGGTGAGTTGTTGACCTATTTGGGTGGGTTGTTGCCCTAGTTGGGTGGGTTGTTGCCCTAGTTGGGTATGTTGCTGCCCTTGTTGGTTGAGTTGTAGCCCTAGTTTGGTGGGTTGTTGCCTAGTTGGGTAAGCTGTTGCCCTTGTTGAGTGAGTTGTTGCCCTAGTTGGGTGGGTTGTTGCCCTAGTTGGGTGGGTTGTTGACCTAGCTGGGTGGGTTGTTGACCTAGCTGGGTGGGTTGTTGCCCTAGTTGGGTGGGTCGTCGCCCTAGTTGGGTGAGTTGTTGCTCTAGTTGGGTGATTTGTTGCTCTAGTTGGGTGAGTTGTTGCCCTAGTTTGGTGGGTTGTCGCCATAGTTGGGTGTGTTGTTGCCCTAGTTTGATGGGTTGTAGTCCTAATTTGGTGGGTTGTTGCCCTATTTGGGTGGGTTGTGGCCCTAGTTGGGTGGGATGTGGCCCTAGTTGAGTGGGTTGTTGCCCTAGTTGAGTGGGTTGTTGCCCTAGGTGGGTAAGTTGCTGCCCTTGTTGGGTGGGTTGTAGTCCTAGTTGGGTGAGTTTTTGCTGTGTTGTGTTTTTGTTGTGATTAGTTCCCCAGGCAGGTCTCTAACATACAGGAGCCTTAGCATGGTTCTTGTAATAACATGGTAGAAGAGTAAGGAAGAGATCGTCTATCCAAAAATAATTTCTACATATGGATTTTATGTGTCATTGCATTCCATAAAATAGGCAAATTCCCTAAGGGTTTCTGAACTCCCGAAATGCGTTGGAAAATTTCATCAAATGCAAAGACAAATAAAACTGATCCGGACAAAATGCTTTCGGGTTGGTTCTCTTGAAGTACAGACAGAGGTTCTGACTCCTCCTGTGTTGTCACTTGTTGTCACCTGTTCTGTCTGACATAGGTCACATAAACAGGAAGTGGGTAGAGGACTTCCAAACAGCAGTAAAAAAGTTGACAGAAGTTCTAACCGTTCAAATTGCACGTTAAGAACTTATTACACTTATGGGTAATACAATAATCGGTTGCTTTTGATATCCAGTCACTTATCCTGGGATGACATATGAAAGCTTTGAAAGAACGGTTGACATCTTCATCAACAACCAACCGCCTACGTAGACGTCTGTCAATGCAGCTCAAAGCGTTTATTTTAATATAAATTGTCTTCTTATTGATGATTCCTGGCACTCCCAGAAAGTGCATTAATATGGAAATGTATCAATAAATTATTGCTCCTCTTCCACCATGGATAGCGATGGTGAAAAGAGGTCCATTCATAGACAGGGACATGCTGGGTTGGCTCCAGGCTGCGGCCTCCCGCCATTGTGCGACCGGACAGGCCGGGCTAAGTGAGACACGTAGGCCGCAAATCTTTTTTTACTTCCTTTATACTCCGTGTGAGAGCCCGAGGCAAGAAATCATCCTCCTCATTGTGACATGAAAAGTGTCGCTGGGGTTACACAAACGACTATCTTTCCACTGCCAAAGTTCCCAGGATGCCCCAGGAATGAACCTTTTGTGAACATTTGGAATGGATGTAAGCTACCTGAGAGATGATTTGCTACTGAGCAGAGCTGGAGTGCTGTGCGTGATTTAACAAGGGTTGATATTCATTCTTAGATAGTTTGCAATGCACATTTTAAGGTTCCCATGCACTTGCTTTGGACAGGAACTGCAAGTCAAAACCGCAGCATGCTGGGTATTTTTTCAGAACAGGCCCCGTTGGCACAAATGGAATCATAGCGTGCCATGTTGGTGGCATGCAGCAATAAATACAGCAACGTGTATGGAATGGCATCTGGCGTGATTAAGCCCTGATGGAAGGTAGTTAATTATGGCTGATGTCACCGCATCCTTTCTCATAATGCTTTGCAACCAGGAACATGGTGCTGATGTTGTGTAATCACATGACCATCCTGCAGGGATGCACCCTGCCTTCTTTCCCATAATCACCTGTATCTGGAAACATGAGGCATTGTTTTTTGGTTGTGAAGCCTTCTGTAACGAGAGCAAGAGTAACCTTCACTGTAAGTCTGTGAAGGTTCTCATTCATCCATGTCATGGTACATCTGTAAATCCAATTCACTTCTGAATTGAGAAAGCTGGTTGGATGACCAGTGAAACAGCTTCAAGAAAAATACAGCAAGTCCAGCTGCCTTGAGCTAATTTTTACTTCACTGTAAGCTCCTATCCCCCCAACTCGCATCCCCCCCTAAAACTTTCTCTTGCCTGAAGCTCAAAGCGGAACTTCCCTTCAGTCTTGCACAGTTGTACCGGATTCCTCTCCCGGACTGAAATTGCTTACTCTGATTTCATTGCACACTGCGAGCTTCTCACAATGAGCAAGACAGAGAGAACTTTTTTCATTTCCTGGCTGGAGGACATCCAGCGCCATCTTGAAGAACACTGGAAATGGTGTCACCATTGGAAGATACCCCCTCTATTCTTGTCCTGTATCAATTCTTAACAGCCCGGCATGAGTTAGTTCAAGAACCTAAATTGCTGCTCCATCTTCCAATGTATTCAGTCTGTAAATGACAAAGAGCCACACTTTGATGCCATAACTCTCCAAAAAACTACTTTATTGACTCCAACATGATACAACTCAAACATGAGTTCTGCTCAAGGTCTGCTCCATTCTTACATGTTTCACCACAAACAAGCTTAATCGTAGATCCTGCTCCATCTTGTCCATGTTTTGGGTCGTTTCCTTTTTGGTCAGACATTTTGGCTGTTTCCCTGGTGCTGATTGATTTCCATATTGTACATCAGGACCAAAGTTTTAGTTCTGGACATGCATTTTGGTTCCAATTTGTTGACTAGTACTAGCATGTGGTTACGGTTAGGGTTAGATTCAGAGCTAGGAATACAGGTCAAGATTAGGGTTATGGATCATATTAAGGGTTAGGGGTCAGGTTTAAGGACAGAGGTTCTCACCATTAAGTGTTTAGTAATGTGCTTTGCCATGCACTACCCACATTACTGGACAATGCGCCCAAAGTGCAGCATGCTCAAACCCTGGGTCGTAGTTCAATCGTGGGAAGAGGTCATATAAAAAACAATACACTCTTGTTTGTCTGCTCGCTTATTAAAACACAGCAAACCACACAGCTTGCTTGCTGTACACAAGTCCCTAGGTTTTTAGGCTAAATTTAGCATTTGGGATGAGGTTGATGGTTACTGTTTACCCTAAAGGATAACAAAAGTTTTATAACTTGTAAGGCTAACAGCCTTCCCTCCTCCCAACATCCCATATATAGTGGGCCCTGAAGAGCTTACATTCGCTGGCAACATAGTCCAAGGTCCATGGCCAATGCTGGGCTGTAAGGTTTTTCCAGGTGTGGGGTTGAGTTTATGGATTAGTTGACTGGTTTTGGGACCAGGTTGAAGGCTAGGGATAGGTTGAGGGTTAATGTTAAATAGGCATTAGATTGAGGGTTAGGTTGAGAGTCAGAGTTAGGTAATAGGTTAAGAGTTGGAGTTAGGGATTATTTAGAAAGTTTTAGTTTTAGAAATAGGTTGAGAGTTCTGGTTGGGTTAAGAATTTTAATTAAGGGTAAGGGAGAGGGTTAGAGTTACAGATTAGGTTGAGGGTTGAGGTTAGGGATTATTTTGAAGTTTAGGGTTAAGAAATAGGTTGGGAGTTTTTGATAGGTTGAGAGTTAAAGTTAGGGTTAAGGTTGAGGGTTAAAGCTGTGTACTGTAAGGCCTGCCAAGAGGTCCTACCCGTCACTCCAATTTCCTGACCGGAAGTCTTGTTATCCCGGTGTCAGGTGGAGAGACAGATGGGAATCTCGCAGCCGGGATATGCAGAGACCCGATGAGCAAGGTGTAAGCAGAATAGGACCAGCAATACAATAATAATGAAAGGCGCTACTCACAGTATGATGTCAGCCAGGGTCAGTAGCCAGTAACTAGAATTGCGCAGTGCCAAAGGAAACGGGAACTCAGCGTCAGAATCCAGGCCGGGTCAGCAACAAACCGAAGGCAACAGGTCCAAAGGGTAGTCCAGAAGAAGCAGAGTCAAAGTCCAAGCTGGGTCAGCAACAAACAGAAGCACGGTACAAAAGGGTAATCCGAAGACAGGTGGGGGGACAAGCAGAAGATTATCAACCAAGAATCCAATATAGCAAAGAAAATAACACCCAGTATAAACACTGGAAAACCTATACTAGGGCAAGGGCAGGAAGGGGAGGACAGTATATATAGGTGGCAGATTAGGTAATTTCCTGCAGCTGACCAGTAGGTGGGGTCAGAGCCCCATACCATGTAGGGGGATAGGACAAGGTCAGCACAAAATCAGAACCCTTCATTGGCTCCACAAGCAAGGAAACAACCCAGAGACCAAAGTTCCACAGGATTGATTCCAGGCAAGGGCGTGACACGTATTAGGTTAGGGATTACTTTGAAGTTTAGGCTTAGGAAATAGGTTGAGAGTACTAGTTAGAGTTAGGGATAATTGTTAGAGTTACTGTAGGAGCAGGAATGAGGGTTAGAGTTACAAATTGGGGTAAGGGAGTATTTTGAAATTTAGAGTTAGGAAATAGGTTGAGAGTTCTGGTTGGGCTCAGGGTTAGAGTTAGGGGTAAGGGTTAGAGTTACCGTAGGGGCAAGGTTGAGGGTTAGAGTTACCGTAGGGTAACTCTAAGGGTTAGAGTTATGAAATAGGTTGGGGTTAGGGATTATTTTGAAATTTAGGCTTATGAAATATATTGAGAGTTCTGGTTGGGCTCAGGGTTAGAGTTAGGAGTAAGGGTTAGAATTACTGTAGGGGCAAGGATGAGGGTTAGAGTTATGACTTGAGATGAGGGTTGGGGTTAGGGATTATTTTGAAGTTTTAGGGTTAAATTGAGTGTTAGAGGTAACTTTGTGGTTTTGTGTTAGGGATTATGTTTAATTATAGGGTGAAAGTTGTGGGTTAGGCTGAAGGTTGGATGTTGGGTTTAGGGTTTGGGTAATTTAGCTGGCGCTTCAGGGTACAATTAATGCTGAATCAAGGTGTTAAAGTGGATAAAACCATCAGTGCCTTTTACATACAGGAGGCATTGAACTGGTGCTCCAGGAGGATAACGCTAAGCAGCCATCATGGCTACTACATGAGCAATCTTTCCCATAATTCCCTACTACTGGAACACGCAGTTCATGCTGTGTGGGTACGCCATTAGTGGAGGTTGTAAACAGATCACATTCAGAACTAAATTTTCAGCTTTGCATAGACTTGGCCTTTAATCACCTGCACTCACATCAAGTCAAGTGATGTAAGCCTGACTGCTTCCAAGTAACAGTATGAAAGTTGCAACCATGGTGTGTCATGCTTCACGCAGGTGTCTGCACACATGTACCAGTAAATCACTGTGTCCTACAAGCCGTTAGCGATCACTGTACCGTTCAGGAACCTGTCTGGCTGTATGAATTCATTTCCTGATGTCAAGTTGACCATAGCGACCCCAGATCTCCTTGCCATTGTCCAAGGGGAGGCTGAAGCCAGTGTAGTGTATCTTGCAGGAGAAAGTTGATCTCCCCCTTGAGGCCTCTGCTCCTGGGCCCAGGCTGATAAATGGTTTTCCTTGTTCAAATATTTGGAAACCTGATCAAGGAGAAAATGTCTTAGGCACTTGTTCTCCTTCTTAAGACTCAGATAAAAAGGTTCACTGAAAAATAAACATTGCGTGACATAGGCGTGTGCCCCGGCTCCCTCCCTGAACGCCATGTTTGTTTCCATGCTCTGGAGCGTATAGACCTCCTCTCCTCTCAGACATGTGTAGAACTCATGTGAAAGAAATCCATTTCCCAAATGTACAGATTTCGAGGCCAGACAACAATCCGTGTCTTCAACCGAATTCCTTCCAGCCTGGAGGAACAAAAAACTCAGGACAGGCCCAGGCTTCAGTGATATTCCCAAATCAGCTTTAGTACATTCTTGCATGAGGAAAAACATATGCAACTGGATATCGGTGGGCCCTTGGATAATAGCTCAAAGAAATTTGTCACAAAGCTTCATGTAACTGCATACCTATTGTATAAATATATACATAGTCAACCGACAAGAAGCAAATAGCTAAGTGCAAAGGGCAGCAGTCATAGCTGCCAGCCATGATCCATCTTGCCTGGTTTGGCTGTACCAGGGCAGCTCCATGCATATAGACAAAAGGCTCAGCTGCTGAAGGCCATTAAGACCCTGGGTCCTTTCTAGCCCAAGTTCCCATTAGCCTGAAGGTGCTAGGTTCAGGAGGTGAGGAAAAGTATGTATATTGGTGGTCCAATGTTCATGGGCCACTATTCTGGTGGTCCATTCGATGGGCCACTATTCTGGTGCCTCCTGTCAGAAATAGGATTGGTGTCATTTCCAGGTGGAGGTGCCAAAACTCTTTCAGCAAAATCTGTATTCTGGTTCAGAGAGATCTGAGGTCTGCCAAAATGGGGCATTGTTTCTTGAACGTAAATCACTGGACCACCCATGCATGAAATACTATAAAGCTAGACCTGGAGAAGAAAATAGACAGAGGGGGCTGCATGACTTAGATGTTATAATGTATATCTGAGCAAAATTTGAAAACACACATATTTAGTACATCTCAGCATTTCCCCATGTTTTATCCCTTATTTAACCCTGCAAACACAAAACAAATACGCACTGACCTGCCAGAAATCCAGTACCTAATTGTTAGAATACACATTATTGTATTAATAGCAATAACTCCTCCAGTATACAATTTCGGTCACTAGATGGCAGTGTTTATAAGTTCTGCTATATATGTCTATTGTAGATACTCTGTTTTGAATAAGGTAGGAAATAAAAGCTGTGGCTTCCTTCCTGTTTTTCAAGCCATGTGCAACATGCATATCTGACTGTGTGCTTGTGTTTCTCTTTGAGGCTGTACAGGAAGTTCCAACACTAACTTCCTGTACTCAGCTGACAACACGGTGCCCTGCACTGAAATTCCATGCAGTGTTGCTAGTTTGCCTGCTGGACTACTGAATTCCACCTATCACATTCCCTCTCTATCTCTCCTACATTGATCTCCTTCCCAGCAAAACAATGCTGCTGCCTTGATTTCCACGAGCCTGCCCATATACTGTGTGTGCGGAAAGAGCTCTTATAAGATGAGGATTTGGAGCCCTGCCTACATCAATAGCAACTGAGCAGCTGCCCTTGGTGCAGGCTACAAGCCTGGTGATGTTGTGTTGTGCTCTAGAGGTGGAGAAGAAAGTTGTAAGGTAACATTGCATCGTACCTATACAAACATAATGTGGTAGCGGTGGAAGCCTCACTTGATTGATGGTCATCGATCACATGGGTAGGTAGCAGCTGCAGGGCTAGGAACTATGGAGTTGGCAGGGGGGGTCATTCCAAAGAGTTCATGTGCACAGAAAAGTTGCCTCACCCACTCAGTTGCACTTAATGATGGAGGAAACATTGGAGCGGGTGGTAGTATGAATGGCTTGGTGAGTTAGGGTCTGTTTAGTAGTTGATATTGCGACAAGACGGCTGCCCATCTGGTGGTAGGTTGCATCCCCTTAGCTGGTTGTTGATGGTTCTATTCGGTCTAGACTCGGTCCTGGAGGAAGTCCAAAGCACACAGTTTTGAAACTGTCTTAAAGTCAATGGCCTTCAGCTGGGGACAGGGGTTAGGGCTTTATGTTAGAGGGCAACCAAGGATAGAAAGATACAACCTAGTGTGAGGCTACAAGTCCCAACAATCGAACTAGGACTTGTAGTTTCACAAAGCCTGTAGCTCTTATATGTGCTTGGTGCAAATGAAAACAGAGGCTGGGGACCCACCTATACAATGTTTTCCTAGGGCCCCCCAAAGGCCATGGGCCGCACTTAAATTAGAGAGACCAGGAAGTTTCTCCCCTGAGGACCCAAATATCACATTCATTCTCTACCTTTTTATCCAAGCATGACCCAGTAGTAGATTATGCTGAATATAGTTCTGTATGCAGAATATTTTATCTATGGCCATCTCTTGTACCATGTTCATAACCTCTGACCATCTACTGTAGTATGTAGACAGTCTCTAACCATCTCTTGTACCATATTGCAGTCTCTGAGCATCCCTTGTAGCATGGCTGTTGTCTCTAACCATCTCCTGTACAATATTGCAGTCTCTGAGCATCCCTTGTAGCATGGCTGTTGTCTCTAACCATCTCTTGTACCATATTGCAGTCTCTGAGCATCCCTTGTAGCATGTCTGTAGTCTCTGACCATCTCCTGTAGTATGTAGACAGTCTCTGTCTATCTCCAGCAATCAGACTAGGACTTGTAGTGTCACAAAGCCTGTAGTTTGCTCTGTGTCTCTATATTTAATATTCCAATTTGTGTTGGGGTCAAATAAAAAGACAAGATGGCGGCCACCTATAAAATGTTTTCCTAGGGCCCCCCAAAGGTCTTGAGTTGCACTAAAAGTAATTATTCGTGGTGCTATGGGGTTATTGTGCTTTACAATGGTAGTAGATCCCAGGAAGATGTTCCTATGAGGGCTTGAATAACATATTCATTCTTTCCCTTCCGCCCTAAGCATGACCCAACAATACATTGTGGTGAATAGTAGTCCTGCATACAGAATATTTCACCTATGGCCACCTCACTTGTGCCTTGTGTCCTATGTGTCCTCCTCCATCTGCCCATTCCTCTCCATCACCACCTTTAGTGTTTGTTGCCGGAAATAAAGACTTTGCTCTAAGTTTGGAGATTCTCGGCTTGCCCTCAGCGGCCGGCCGACAGTCCCCAGGAGCAAAACACATACCAGGGTGTTAAGTTCTAGCTTGTTGAAATGTTGTCGGTCCCCATGGAGTCTGCAACCCGAGATTTCCACAAATTGCGGGTACACACAAAGGAAATGTTAAAGAGAACCTGTTGAGGTGCATAGGCAGTCTTTTTGAAATTAAAGGAGAACTATGAGGTGGGTGCTTTTCACTCATCCTCATAGTTCATGTGACGGGAGGACGCTAGTTTGTGTCCTCCTGTTACCCTAAGGAGAACTATGGGGAAAAGCCCTGACCCCATAGTTCTCCTTTAAAAGGCTTCTTTAATGCAATGTATCTTATTGTGCAAAATTCTGGAGAAGTCTGAATGGGCCAAGGTTTAATTGATCAAGTAATTCATGATAAAAATGTGGTCCTGGCTATAGAGCGCAGGGGGACACTGAGAGAGCCAAAAACTGACTACACAGACATGTAACGCATTTTGCAGACAGACGCGGCGTATGGCCGAAAAAGATTTCTGCTTTTCTGTTTTCTCCTTGATGTTCCTCTGCAGGTTCCTACTGAAGTCTGTTACACTTAACAGCAGCATTCGGTGGGTGCGATGTATCAACATTCCATAAATCCAGAGGCATAAAACGCAACATAAATCCTTCAGGGCCCTACTGAAGGCGTAAAAAATACGGTTAGCTCCGCGGTTGGCGTATCCAATGACCGAAACGCAGATGGGCACCCCGCCGTGAGGTGATAAAACGCTACATAAACTCCTTTATAATAAATTCCTTTTCGGCCCTGTAAATGCCATCCTCCCAGCGTAAGATGCACAGAACGACATTATGGGGAATTAGACGGCGCACATCAGGGAGCCGGGCCAACCCCCCCATCGCCGCAATCCCTCAAGAGTTTACGAAGATCTCTTTAAATTCCAAATCCGAGCCCGGGGACCACACAGGAATTCAATCACGTCCTGCGTTCTGCTGTTTGTAAATCTTTGGGATGCTGCAGATCCTGATTCCTGTTATATCATTTCGAGGACAATTTCCTTTTCCTTTGCTGAAGCCCGCCTTTGTTCCACTTGATGCCAAAGCAAATGGCATGATCCGACCTGACCCGGGAAGTGTAAACGGTTGTGTTTCCAATAGCCGGGACTGAACTTTACTCAGCCTGAAGTTTACAGTGAAAATTCAAAAAATACATATACAATGCAGTCTGTCACTAATGTTTTGGTTTGTCTGAAGCCCCACCCCACACCCCGTAACATAGTTTCATTACCAGTTGATCCTGCCAGTAGATCGGTAATGTGTCCATTTCCTGTAACTGGGTGACAACGCTGTTGCTTTTGTAGGGAAATTGCACAGCAGTGTTGTCACCCTATGGAAATGGTAGTCTTAAAGGGACGTGTAGTTTCTAATAGACTGAAAAGGGATGTTTTATAAATCATCTGCTCAACCATACACGACAATTCCCTTTGCTCCTCAGCTCCATCTAGTGCCGGAATTTCCTATGCTCCTCGGCTCCATCTAGTGCCGGAATTTCCTATGCTCCTCGGCTCCATCTAGTGCCGGAATTTCCTATGCTCCTTTCCTCCATCTAGTGCCAGAATTTTCTATGCTCCTCGGGTCCATCTAGTGCCGCAATTTTTTATGCTCCTCGGTTCCATCTAGTGCCGGAATTTCCTACACTCCTTGGCTCCTTCTAGTGCCGGAATTTCCTATGCTTCTTGCCTCCGTCTAGTGCCAGAATTTTCTATGCTCCTCGGGTCCATCTAGTGCCGCAATTTTTTATGCTCTTTGGGTCCATCTAGTGGCGCAATTTTTTATGCTCCTCGGGTCCATCTAGTGCCGCAATTTTTTATGCTCCTCGTGTCCATCTAGTGCCGCAATTTTTTATGCTCCTCGGGTCCATCTAGTGCCACAATTTTTTATGCTCCTCGGGTCCATCTAGTGCCGGAATTTCCTACACTCGTCGGCTCCATCTAGTGCCGCAATTTCCTATGCTCTTGTCCTGTTTAAGGCAGCCATAAAGCATAGTGGAGAGTGACAGAAACTAGCACTGACTGGGCAGAAAAAGCAGAGGTTTTACTGTCACTCAATTGGGAGTTTGGAAAGAGAAGTTGCCTTCAGGTTGTAGTGTCTCTTTAGTTTGGTTCCCCTTGGCTGGGACAAAACCAGTTTGCTGCCTTCAGGTTGGGGTGTCTCTTTAGTTTCGCTCACTTTGGCTGGCTATACCCAGTTTGTCGTCTTCAGGTTGGAGTGTCTGTTTAGTTTGGCTCCCCTCGGCCAGGACACATCCAGTTCACAGCCTTCAGGTTGGAGTGTCTGTTTAGTTTGGTTCCCCTTGGCAGGGCTGCATCCAGTTCGTAGCCTTCAGGTTGGAAGATCTCTTTAGTTTGGCTCCCCTTGGCTGGCTATACCCAGTTTGCTGCCTTCAGGTTGAAGTGTCACTTTAGTTTGGCTTCTCTCGGACAGGCTACATCCAGGTTGGAGTGTCTCTTTAGTTTGGCTCCTCTCAGCCAGGCTACATCCAGTTTGCGGCCTTCAGGTTGGAGTGTCTGTTTAGTTTGGCTCCCCTCGGCCGGGCTACATCCAGTTTGTGGCCTTCAGGTTGGAGTTTCTCTTTAGTTTGGCTCCTCTCAGCCAGGCTACATCCAGTTTGCGGCCTTCAGGTTGGAGTGTCTCTTTAGTTTGGCTCCTCTCGGCGGGCTACATCCAGTTTTCTGTGTTTGACCGTCTCCCCTCTGTACATTGTTTCCCATGGACAGTATTGGCGGAGACTGCGCATTATTGAAATAGATTTGCTCGGACGTTATGAGAATATAATCGGAGTGGTTGGCTGTTCTTGGAGGAGATACGCGGCCTTACCTCATTTAAACGCTGCCGCCGCTCTCCCGGGACCATTACATAGTGTGGGAGCGAGCAGCCTCGGCCCCCCTCTTATTGTGCGCGGTCAGGACTTCCTTTTTATTTTATTTTATTCTTTTACAGTTCCGTACAAAGCAGCTGATTTCAATTACGTCGGGTGATTGACTTTGTTCCATTTGACGGTGTTTTTCTTTTTTTTCTTAGATTTTACTTTTCACTTTTTTGAGTAAAGACATTCGTAGAGAACAATAGATTGTACTTGGTGGAGGAATTAAAGTGAAGCTGAAGCCAAAGCTTTTTTTGTACTTTTTGCATAGAGTGGAGAGGGATTAGAATCCCTGTCAAGTTTATTTGCGGTCTGTGTCCCCGTTAGGGAGATTCACCCTTTTTATTCGTCCTGGTGACCGGTATCAGTGAAATAAAATCTAAAATTTTTGCTTCTTTAAATTTTTATTTATCTTTTCATCTTTTACTTTTTTTAATATAGCTTTCTTATCTTATTATTTTTAAAATATTTTTTACTATTATTTTAATTATTATTACTTATTATTGTTTGTTTACAAAATCACTTGTAAAGAAACAAGTTGTTTCCTCCGCTGTACATTTAGAAAAGAAATTACCGCCCGGCGCCCAGAAATCCATGTTCCGGAAGTCGGGAGACTTCAAACCTGTGCCGCCCCGAGGCCTTGTCGGGAATCCGTCCCTGATTACAGTCATCCGAAGAGGAATGGATGGGAAATCTTCCAATGGGGACACTACTTCTGGTGACCCTGCTGACCACCAGGGATTTCCTCTCACTTCATGTTGTGGGTATTGGACAAGAAGTAAAGGGAAATCACCCCAATGGGACACAAACATACAATAATAATCTTCCCTATTGGCTTCAGTTCTACTTGAAGGTCTTGGGGTAAGAGTGGTGTCAAAAATATGCCAGCTGGGCTGTTCTGTCTCAGCTTTCTTCTAATCAATACATGGATTCTACTCTAGAACAAAGAAAATCAAATACTCAATGCAAGATGTTTCCGCCTTGTTGTATGGATGTTGCAATTAACAGTTTTGTTGTTTCGCACATCCATTGTAGCAAATGCGTAATTGTTCCTTTCACGGTATTTTGACGATATGCATCCGAGACATCCAGCTTCTGAATCCAAAGAACAGTTGGCTTTGTGCATTGTTAGTGTGTAAATGCTGCTCTAAAGAGGTTAGAATTCAGCATTTGGAAAGCTGTGCTTTAATGTATCGACCAACCTTCAATTTTATCTGCTTTAAGACATTTGCAACAGCGGAATCGGCAGGTGAGACTTAACACCCATCTGCCGCATATAAGAATTGCTGTGTTGTTCTAGAGTGCACTCAATCAGAGCCCCCAGAACTGTGACCGCTCAAGGTTAACTACTGATGATCTGGAGCAGATAGGACGTGGTTCTGATTGCGTTGTTAGTGTGCAGCCAATCGCAGTGAACGAATGAATGGGAGCCCCACCTGCTGACCTTCGGTGTCATGAACCACTTAAAAGGTCAGCTTCCACCAAGGGAGTGTTGATAGAACACTGGACCCAAATTTTCGTTTTCTACCAATTGGGGTTTCTCCCATTTTGAGTACACCTACGTTTATGCAATATCTGAGCCCTGAGGAAGGGGGATACCTTCAAACCCTCAAAACGTTTTGGATGCTGTATATTTTTTTTGCTGAACGAAGACCAGTATTAGAAAGTTTGTGGACTCTCAGTTCATTGGTATGGCACTCTTTGTAGAGATTGTATACTTAGGTTCCAAACTTCAGGTCCACCGTCTAAGGAGCCATTGCACCCCGTATGAATTTGTTTGATCTTCTTCCATCATGGTCCATTGATGAGTCGAACCCGGTGGCTCAGTTACACATATTTTATGCTATACTCACCTGGCGCTGTCTCCCACAGACACCGATCCAGCGATGTGACCTCACTCCTCTTTTGGGTGTCATGCAACCCGCTTTCTCTAAGCCCAGGGCATCAAGACCCCCCCTGCTCTAGACTTACAGGAGAATACAGCAGAGAGTGGCACCACATTATCTAGTGGCCCTAGTCTCTGCAGAATTCAGGATAAACTCACCACCAGTGAAAGAAGAGGATGAAGAGGACCTGTGATGTTGTGCAACCAGACCAAACTGGTTGCCAGTAACTTGTTGGGATGCTGGCCAGAGCCCTCCTCGGTTGCCAGGAGCTAGGCAGGACGCCAGCCAGAAACCCACCACGGGCGACAAAAAGTCTAGGGACACCAACTGGGGACCACTGTGATGGTGAGTTGGGTTAAAAGCAACCAACAAAACCTCTACACTATTGTGAGCACAGTGGGGCCTTCTTATGTCCAATGTGAATCCCAAATCCCAATGAGAAGTCTCCTGGAGATAAACACTAACAGACAGACTCAGCGTTCAATGGTAAGCTCGTACTCGTTTTTACCACGTGTCCTCCACACTCCTTGGAGTTTCCAGTTGCGGGCGTACTTGGCGATGAGTTAACAAGCCCCTCTGTTCCCAGAATATGTGTGGAATGAACATGTTTGTGGAATCTGTATGCTAAACCGCCCTTTAAGAGATTCTGGAAATGTCAGACATGAATCTGAGCCGTGTTGTCAGAGAGCAGCTGAGGAAAATGTTGCCGCGTCCTATGTGCAGGGCATCGCAATTGGATCCTTTTCATCTGCATGCAGCATTTCAGAAGCAAAATGTGCACTGGATGCAGCTCCACTGGAGAGGGAACCAGCTTTTTTTTCTGTAATGCCATTTCACGTTGGTGCATGGCCATAACGCATGAAGCTTAGTGTGGTAGGTTGGGGTGTCATTAATTTTTCGTAGCATCCCAAAACACCTAGGCAATGCACAGCACCTCCCCTGCATTTCAGCGCACAGCAATGCATAGATGTAAACCTTCGGTATGTCGTGGTGCACTGAGCATAGGTGTGCACAGCCTATTGCATTAGGGTGTGCACACAAAAGTACAAACGAAACGTGTGTATATATATACACACTCTTCGACTGTCTCTGCCCTTCGGTTCAGTCGAACTGAAGGGCTGCTGTACGGGCTATTCACAATAGCCCGTACAGCAGCCGAAGGCGGGCGAGCAGCTCAGTCGAGCCGAAGCCGAAGGGACAGCCGAAGCGGGGAGAACGGCCTGCCAAAGGGCCAGCCGTTCTTTCTGCAAATGACAGCTGGGTGGAGCCAGCCATGATCTCATGACTGGCTCCACCCAGTTGTAATGACAGATCAGCGTCCCTAAATGACCTGGGGACGCTGATCTGTCATTAAACAATAACAACTGTGTGGAGCCGGCCGTCATGTCACGGCCAGCCCTGCCCAGTTGTTATTCATTGGCCGGGACCTACTAAAAGACTGTAGCAGGTGCCTGCCAATAGGAAACAGTTGGGCGGAGCTAGCTGTCACCATTAGCATTTTAAATGTTACTATTTGTTTACATTTTAAAAATATTTTTTAAACTATTTTTTTCCCCATTCATTTAACTTTTGCTATTCAGCTGGGTACCTCGGAGGTACCGAGCAGAATAACCGAACTGAATGCAGCTTGGCGACATTCAGCTATTCACTTACTGCCGTTTGGCCCCTATGAGAATAGGGGCGAATGACAGCGAGTGAGCTGCCGAACCTTCTGCTCAGCCGATCCAGATGTTGGATCGGCTGAGTTGAATTCCTTCTGCACTTCGGCTGTAAGCAGCCGATGTACGGCTGATTTTAGCCAATGTATGGCTGAAATCAGCCGTACAAGCCAGAAGTGAATAGCCAAATGTTGGTCAGCTCACTTCACTTCGGCTGGTTTATTAACTCGGCTGCCTTCGGCAGCTTCGTGAATAACCCGCTTAGTTTTTCTCGGTCAGAACCAGAGAAAACCACTCAATGATTAAAGTATTGAGGATGGATGGGGCAATCTCTCCTGCTGGCTATTGGATTCAAGCAGCTGTGGGTAGCTCACCCTATAGGGAATCTATTGTCCCATCATAGAGGGATTGATCGTGAGTCAGGGATGATTATTTGTGGACGACTTTGGTGACAATGGTAGACGACTTGAACCTGTCTGTACGTTCTCTGTACATCCTAAATGTTAATACAATGGGCATTGTGACTCTGACTGTGAGTGACTTGTCTGGATAGAAAATAACAGAACGGGTAAACAAATTACGTTGTAGAGTTGTAGTCGCTGAGCCGTACGCAGTCATCGCGCTGATCACATGAAGACGGATCATCTGATGAGACAGTGAAATCGAGTTAAGGCAATTCTGAGCATTCGCTGAGCCGAGCTCATGACATCCGAGGCCTCACTGTCAGCTCAAAGATCGTCTTCCACAGCGACTCCCCGCTGGCTGCCGTGTCACGCAATGCAACGCTTCAACGCACTTCTACTATTGCTGATGCGTCCTAAATCCCTAACGGTCCCTGTTAGTTTATCCTCATCAAAGGAATCAATCTATACACATAGAAATAGACTATAATCCAGCAGTAAACTAGCTCATCTTCCTGTAACTCCCCATGCTGGTGGTTTGCGTGGTCTTTCCTGTTTGCAGGAATTAACATATACAGACATAAATTAAAACGAAACTCTTGGCAGATACTGAAAACACAAATTGATGCAACTCTGTATTTCTTAATACATCATTAAATGTGTTTTTCGTGTAATGCAAGCAGTGTGACTACCCGAATCTGGCTTGGAATTAGGTTCTCATGTACTGCAGGGCTCAGACTGGTAGAGGGAGAAGCAGCACAAGGAGGTAATCAGTTGTGCTGCAGTGAAAGAAGCATGTTGATGGGGGGGGGGGGGGGAGGGGGGTTGAGAGCAGAGTGACAAAGAGATGAGCTCATAGGTCTGCTGCTTCTCCTTCTCCAGTCACAGGTTGGAGGAGGGGCAAGACCTGTAAGTGTCACTGAACTGCAGCAGAGAAAAATCGGGTCTCCTTTCCTGCCAGGTAGGGCTGTGCTGTGTGGCAGAGAGAGAGATACTGTTACATAGTTGTTAAGATTGAATATGAATGTATGGGATGACTCAGGCCCATCCAGTTCTACCCATGTGTGTGAGAATGTATATGAGTCACTAAGAATTCCCATACCCCTGTACTGAGAAGGACAACTATAGGTTTTTGGACTGTGTCTATACTCTCAGCTGATACCACTACCACCCATACTAGATGTACAGGGTGCAATTGTAATGCTCAGTTTGCCTGCATGCTTTTTGGCAGCCTATGTATGATTGACTCTATGTATTAATTACAGATGCTCCTCGGGTTGCGATCGATCGAGTTACGATCTTTTGCATTTACAATGGAGTTTACTGTACAGTACTATACAGTACACTCCCAGTTATTCGGCACCCACAGGGATTGGTGGGTGCCGAATAACTGTAGTTTCTGGTTGCTTGAGAGTTAATAGTCACTCTCAATCAACCATCCCCAAGGCGCTTCCCCATTCACCTGCCGGCTAGCTTCTGCAGCCAGCAAGTGAATGTAAACAGCCGGGAGCAATTGCCAGACTGCTATTGGCTATTTCAAATTGCAATAACCAATAGCAGGTCGGCTATTACACCCGCCCACTGAGTAGTGGAGCGGACCTGAGAGAGAACTTTCTTTCTCAGGTCCACACCACCTCTTAGTGGGCAGGGTTTCAATAGCCTGCTATTGCAATTTGAAATAGCCTATAGCAGTCTGGCTATTGCTCGAGAGAGAGAGAGAGAGAGAGAGAGAGAGAGATATGATTTGATGGATGTCATATGGCTGGAGATGATCACATGCACTCTGTGCAGTCTCAATGCTGGTTTGCCGCGCCCTGTAGTGAAGTTATCTTATCCACATGCCATGTGAATCTGTTGGGCTTCAGCTTTGAAGGGTCAGAACTTCTGCAGAAGCTTTGATTTCCTGACAGCGGGAAATAGGGAGCGTGACCCCCAACCCCGCCCTCTGCTGAAATCGGAGCCGTGTGACTCCGCATACAGTAATCATATCTGATACATCAACATACAAGTCTTTTAGGAGGCCGGTGCAACCCTAAGCAGAGCTTACAGTGACCCTGCAAGGGTCTAAACCAGGGGTGGGCAACTGTGGCCCTCCAGCTGTGCTTTAACTCCAAATTCCAACATGCCTCTGCATCTGGGAGTCATGCCTGGAACTGGTAGACTTGGAATGCCTCATGGGACTTGTAGTTCCACAACAGCTGGCGGTCTGGAGTTGACCACCCCTTTTCTTTGATCATCTATCATCATTGATATCATTGATGCTAATTGGAGCATTAATGGTGAAATTAATGCACTTTAATGAAGCCCCTCACCCCCAATGAGTACAGGCAGCCTGGGCTTACACATACCTTCAGCCCAGATTCAGGAATCTTATCATCTACATGGACCCAGCAGACCCTGCTGTATTTTGTGCACGTTCTCTGTGGCCTCACGCATTTCCCTGGGTAGTAGACATGCTCATGGTGGCCTCCATTGGTTGCTCAGAGTCTGACTGTCCCAGATTCACCTGTACATTCCGGGTTTTGAGTCCTGCATGTGCTGTGTCCGAATTTCAGCTGGCCTGAAACCCAGAAACAGCACATATAGGGCTGAAAACCCGGACTGTCCAGGTGAATCCGGGACAGGTGGCAACCCTAATAACATAGAACAGTTGTGGAAGGGAGACTGAAGACACTTCAGGAGACAGAGACTGGAAATATGCTACAACAGACTACCAGAGATCATTTACATTACAGGTTCTGAATGAATGCTCCTACTATCTGACCGCTAGGGCCTGCACAGGGCCACACAGCAAGTGCCAAAGGACCCAATGTGGGCCTCAGACCACAGGTTGGGCACTAGGCGCTTACATACTTTTCAGACCTTGGAAGGGTTACCTAAAGCTCAAAATATAGATCTATTGCATGGAATATGGAGTCCCTGGCTTTATGTTTAGTTCACTGAAGTTTCCTCTTTGATAAAAGCATGGCACTTCCAAGGTTCCTTCAGGGTTGGGATGTTTTTTTATGAGAGGGCTGTGACTCTTAAAGCTTTGATATTGGCTATTGAATGAACTAACTTCATGTCACTTTCCATCTTCTTGTAGATGATGATCAGCAGATAGCAGTGTACAGGATGATCATGGCTCCCCGGAAAAGGAATCGTCATGCTCTGGGATTCCTCTGCTGTTTCAGGGGTAGTGAGCACCCAGAAATCAACCTCAAGGACAACAACCCGCTTCAGTTTGTGGAGTTTGCGGGGCCCATGCCATCTGCCGATGAGCTCAATGCCCGCTTCTCTGAGCTGGTGGTAAGTGAGATGCCTTTTTTCCTCCTGGGCTTATGTAGTGTTTATAGAACTGTCAAGCTCATAAGTAACTACTGACTCCCCTCCATCAGTGACAGTGACTCCTCTTCATAATGGCCACATAGAGTGTTCTATGACCAGCTTCTGGACACCAAGGAAACTTTAGTGGAGCCACTTTACCCATTTTTACAAAAGGGGCAATTGCAAGGAGCAAGTTGGTGTAGGAGGCCCACCATACCTATGGTCATTTCTAGCCCTGGGTGAACCACCATTTCCCTAGATTCAGGAGCTCATGAGGTTATTTGATACTTGATGGTGACAATAGTGGACCATGCCTGTGTAATGTGTATTGAAGCAGCCACTAGTAGCCGCCATTGGAAGCACATGTGATAGGGTGACCATGCAGGGGAACAGTTGTTTCTTGATGGTGACAATAGTGGTCCATGCCTATGTAATGTGTGTTAAACAACCACTAGTAGTCCCCATTGGAAGCCCATGTGATAGGGTGACCATGCAGGAGAACAGCTGCTTCTTGATGGTGCCAATAGTGTACCATGCCTATGTAATGTGTGTTAAACAACCACTAGAAGTCCCCATTGGAAGCCCGTGTAATAGGGTGACCATGCAGGGGAACAGTTGTTTCTTGATGGTGCCAATAGTGGACCATGCCTATGTAATGTGTGTTAAACAACCACTAGAAGCCCCCATTGGAAGCCCATGTGATAGGGTGACCATGCAGGAGAACAGCTGCTTCTTGATGGTGACAATAGTGAGCCATGCCCACATAATGTGTGTTGAAGTGGACACTGGCATTCTCCATGGGCAGCCCATGTGACAGTGATAAAACACAAGGGCACAACTGTGAGAAAAGGACGCAGCATTGTCACCCTATAACAGGAAGTGCCTAAGCAAGGACCTGGCAGGGTCACCAGGAATTATTTTAATGAATGTTGCAGATAAAAAAAATAAAAGTTACATTTGAAAGGACATTAATGTGTTAAAGATAATACAAGATTTTAGTGACTGGGTTTGCTTAGACTTCAATGCCCCCGTCCTTAGCTGTGTGTTGTATATTGGGAACGGTAAATAACATTATGCTGCCAGCTGTGGTTGGTGCGGAGTATCAGTGCCTGCCACCAACGTATAATGCCATCGTTGTGTATCTGTTTTGTCTGTGTGGAAGCTGCCAGTGCCAGTATAGAGATGAGCTTTCATAGTCATTAATCAGTGAGCAGCGCTGTTCCCGGGGACTGGAGACCGCAGACTTTATACCCCAGCAGCAGATCAGCCGGATAACTTAACCCATCTGTGACCTGAGTGAAAACATTGCAGCATGATTAGCATTAAAGTGAACCTGTCAGACCTGGGAGGAAGCTAATATGAGTACCTGACGATAGAACTTCTAATGACCTCCAAGAATATGGGTGACCTTAGTGTACACATTATGACCTCATCTCTCAAGCAGAATGCTGTCACCTCAAGCCTTTGCTAATGCAATGCAAGCACCTCAGCAACAAGGAGAGAAGTGGGTGCAATGCATTATGGGGTATTAGGGGTGGGCATGCCATGGTGCCAATAACACTGCATACTGAGAGTGAGCAGGTTCAGAGTGCCAGAGATGCACCAATAGGTGCACTGTGCAGCAATAAAGACATGTTTGGGCATCTTGTGGTGCATAGAATAGTATTAGTTTTATCACGGTTATATATATATATATATAAAATCATTTTTGCAGAAATCGCTTCATTATAGCTCGTGCTAATTCCATGATGGCGGTGGTCTCCCCTAATACTTTACATCCCAGGTCCTGGAATCTTCTCCGGTGCTACCTGCACCTGCACAGTAACTCTACAGACTCAGATGGGGCATTCCCAGATAGCAAGTAATTGAGCTGCAAGTTATAAAATGACTTGCTAAACTATTGCAGACTTGCCGAGCTTCACAATTTTGTTGCACAATTACAGCAAGTCTGCATTGCAAGTCTCCAGACCAGCGAGCTTGCAGAGCTCTTGCTAAGACCTGTAGGACTCTTGCTGTAGACTTGCCAAGCAAATTTGCTACAAATTCAAAAAGTGTCGCCTAGAACTTGTGCTGCGAGTGTTCTGCAAGTCTACAACGTGCCAGGAATGTGTGCAGCAAGTTAACAAAAATTACAATTTCACCCGGACACAAGTTTGTAGCAAGTTATCCTTGCTATCTGGGTTGCTCCTACAGTAGGGACACTAAAGAGGTCTGTTTCTAAATGTTTCTAAATGTTTTCACCCAAGATTCACTACTCAACTTGCAACAAAGATTCACATATTTTTTAGAAAGAAAAAAAAAAGGACAAAGGCAATTATGGAAAACTTGGACTTGTTCCTCCAGATTGGGAAAGTTGGCAGCCTGGCCAATCCCACCCTCCGACATGCATGCTGCTCTTTGGCCTACGACCAGCGCTAAAAGTGTGACTCTTGGGTGAAAGTTGTGTGAAAATATTCATATATAAATAGCCCCATTCAAGTCTACGGGGATTTACTTTGTAAGCGCGGGCAGTGGTGGAGAAGATTTCAGAACGCAGGATGTAACCGCTGCAGGTAGCCACTACCTTCTTGGAAGGACCTGGGTGGATTCTAGGTTAGGTTAGGTTGGGGGAATAGGGAAGATGGGCTCTTTGGGTTTTATTTAGAGGAAGTGTAATTGTACTTAAAAAAGTGAAAAAAGAATTCCAATCTTTGTAATGGAAACATAACTGACATTATCATTATTTCAGAAAAAATGTTTGGTAAAAAAAATTACAATGGCAATAATGCAAAACTTGGACTGGTTCCTCCAGATGGGGACAGTTGGCAGCCCGGCCAGTCACATCCTCCAACATGCATGTTGCTCTTTGGCCTACGACCAGCGCTAATTGTTCTTGGAGAATGTCAGTAGGGGATTTGTACCTCCCTTCTCCTCTGGGCAATGGAAGAAATTTGGAGGCGCAGAGCCCAGGCGTGCGCCAAACCCGAAGAATCCTTCACAGAATGCTTGTCGAAGCTTCTGACACAGGAACAATCGATGTTGTGTCTCCTCAGCCCACCCGGTCCGCTAATGAAGATTCGGCTGGGTAGACTGAGCCAGAATGTGATGTGCAGCACGCTGGAGTAGCGCTGTTCTTCGTTAATATAATCCACGAATGTGGCCAGGAATAAATTGACAGCAGAAGAAGCTGGAGGGGATGTCAGGAAGCTACCAACCACTTTGCCTAGATCTCATCCTTGGTTCTTTTAATTTTTTTGGTTATCCAAGTTGTGAAAAATAGCTGCGCACGGCCTTATATCATCAATTAAAGGGGATCTATAAAGGCATTACATACGATTTTCAAACTGACACAAAGTATCACTGTCCACCTGCTGACTGGCTCAGATTTTCATTGTGGGATTCATGGTGTGTGGCTACCTAAACCAGCCAGCTAAATCCCTATGAACGGCAGTATGGATGAGTTCGGTCCAAACCTGAGCTACTCTAAACACTAACGTACCAAGGGTCACCCGCCCAATCAGCTGTGGGCTGGGGCAATCCCCACCTCGCAGCTGAACCTAAACAAAGGCCATGTAAGGTCAGTGATGCCACTGCATCCTTCCCTTTTGCTTATGCACTGCTGTGGGCAGGGAATTCCCCACCCACAGCTGATTGTGTGGCAATGGAAGAAGCTTCCATGTTCAGAGAAGCTCCTTCCATGTTTGGAGGAGCTCGGGTTCAGACTGGGTTCAGTCCGAACCTGACCTCAATCCCTAACCACCTGGTAATCTCTATAGGGACACCAGTGTGTTCCCCGGTTCCTATCTCTGCCCTCTGTACTATACTCTTCACAGCCCAACATCATATTACAAGAGACTGCTGTTTTGCCTGAAAGTACAATACTTTCAGGCAAAACAGCAGTCTCTTGTAATATGATGTTGGGCTGTGAAGAGTATATGGCTGCCAGCTTGGGCTGCAATGAGTTATCCAGAACTCAGAAGCAATTGAGGATATATTGAGGGGACTTTGTGAATTTAGCACAGCTGTGGTGTTTACTAGAGAGCATGGACATTCACTATTCACTATTCATACTATTCCCCCTGGCAAAATCTCCATGACTGCTGGTATAGATGAGTTAGGCCCAAACCTGAGCTCCTCTGAACACAGAAGTAGCATTGGGGCACAATCAGAAGGAACTCCTTCATACACAGAAGGAGACCCTCTGAACCTGTAAGGAAGCCCCTTCCACTGCCACCCAAACAGCTGCAGTCTGGGGAATTCCCTGTCCACAGCTGCACATCAGCAAAGGGGTGGGATGCAGTGAGGTCATTGACCTAAACTGGCCATGTAACCATATAAGGTCAATGACATCACTGCACCCCACCCTTTTGCTTGTGTGCAACAGCGGCCAGGGAATTCCCCAGGCTTCAGTTGATTGAGCGGCAGTGCAAGGAACGTACTCCCGGCTTCAGAGGGTCTCCTTCTGTGTTTGGAGGAGATCCTTCCATGTTCGGAGGATTTTAGGTATGGACCAGGCTCGGTCTGAACCTGTGCTCATCCATAAGCGCTGGTATCTTATGTATCTAGAGCTAAGGGGACACTGATGTGTGTTTCCTGGCTCCTTGTTCCGCCCTCTATACTTTCACAGCCCAGAATCATGTGACAGGAAGCTGCAATGGTGCCTGAAAGCATTGGGAAATGCGGGTTGCCATTGATTATTGAGAACTCGGAAGAAAGGATAAATTGTGGGGAGTTTGTGACTTTGGCACAGCTGTCTACTGAAGAGCATAGACATTCACTGTTTTATTCTTTCAGAAGCCTGCAGTTGTTGTTTTGTTCTTGGGTTTACATTTTTGTTCTTGGGTTCAAGTGCATTCTAATGAATGCTCTCATGTACCCACACGGTGGCTGGACGCCGGTCCCATTGATTGTAATAAGCAGCACTGCTTGCCAAATGGGAAATGCTGTATAAAATTTGCCATGTCTGCGACGCAAAGCATCATGGCCGCTGCGTGTATACAAGACTCAGAGGCCGCTATTTTACCTTGTAGGTGGGCAGCCAGGGGGTGGTAAAAACTCAGATCAATCACCTGTTTTTACCTCCCCCCCTCCCCCTTGTCACAAGGCATGATAAAAAAGGTTGTATTGCGGTTACAACATGGCTACACATTTGAGCATTGCATGTATTATAAGAATTGTCCGCAATGGATCAGATATTATCAGTTATTGGCCCGAATACAACCTGATTAATAACCTGAGTTATTCTGATTCACTGTATCGCCTCTGGATGTTGTACAGTGTTTGGTCTGAGTTCAGATTCCTTAGTTGCTGAATTGTGATGGATGCACGGATGGCCTTTTATAATACTAGACATCCTAATGATATTTTCCCGTACGTACGATCTGCCTATCTTGGACAGGCAGATCGCACTCTCGATCATCAGTAGAATTCTGCGATTCAGCTCCGCGTACAATAGCGCATTCACCCACGGCTGTACGCTGTGTTTCGTGTCTCCTACTTACAACAGCTGGGAGTTATTAGCAGCGTAGTGCTTTTATCCGGCAGCTGGGCCTATCCTGCCTTATATACCAGTAATTACATTTATTAATATTTGACACCCCGTCGGCCCCTCTCTGCGTCTAGACATAAGTGCGATTCGTGAATTATAGCGCCATTAAAACCTTGATGTGCCCAGCGCGAGAGCGCGGATTTTAATTAGTATAAAGACAGCCACATTGTTCCAGGGTAATAAATAGTTTAATTAAGCAGAACATATTCCGAGGCCAAATGTAACATTTTTTTCTTTAATATCGCTCTTAACGAGTGGCGAGCATTGGCCTCGGTGGCAAAAACTGCCGATCATATTGTATTCCTATCTAACAATGCCGACGAGCCAGGTGTGTTACCGTTGCAGCATTAAAGTGGACCTGTCAGTAACTTGCCAGTTATAGAATGTTGCAAAGTATGTCCTACTTTTATTTCTCAGTGCACAACTAAAGCAATAGGACATAAAGCAGATTGCCTTGTCCATGCATTGGGACTGAGGGGTGTCTAATGGGGTTTGAAAGGATTCTTAGGGACTTTCTTGCATAGAATTAAATGGAATGTCAAGATAATAAGGGTCAAAAGAAAGGGCAAGCACTGTGATGTGCTTTACAAAGTGACCTGCGGGCGTGCGTTATGTGCACCTTAACATGCTGGTGTGGTCTGGTCAGATAAATGAGACTGTTGCTATATATTGTGACATGTTGGGAGTTTATTCACCTAGTACTAGTGAAATTAGTGAGAGGTCCAACCTGCCATGGGAAAATATTATGTAGGCTGCCATTGCTGTCCTCACCTACTGAAGATTCTGCTTGCCTGGCTCTTGCATATCAGTACATTTTGAGTCAATGACCCCCAAGTCATAGAAGGAATTCAGATTTTTTTTTTTTATTCTTGATAATGGAGAGTTGTTGTGTAACTACAGAAGCTGTAGAAGCTACTGCTGCCAATAAGTGGATGTCTGATGGTGTTTATAAACATTATTTATACAGAGATTTAAAGTAACATTGTTTATAAACATTGATCAGAGGGAGATATAGAGATACAAAGTAACATTGTTTATAAACATTGATCAGACTGGAGATAGAGAGATACAAAGTAACATTGTTTATAAACATTGATCAGACTGGAGATGGAGAGATACAAAGTAACATTGTTTATAAACATTGATCAGACTGGAGATGGAGAGATACAAAGTAACATTGTTTATAAACATTGATCAGACTGGAGATGGAGAGATACAAAGTAACATTGTTTATAAACATTGATCAGACTGGAGATAGAGAGATACAAAGTAACATTGTTTATAAATGTGTGCAGACCGGAGATAGAGAGATACAAAGTAACATTGTTTATAAACGTGTGCAGACAGGAGATAGAGAGATACAAAGTAACATTGTTTATACACATTGATCAGAGGGAGATAGAGAGATACAAAGTAACATTGTTTATACACATTGATCAGAGGGAGATAGAGAGATACAAAGTAACATTGTTTATACACATTGATCAGAGGGAGATAGAGAGATACAAAGTAACATTGTTTATACACATTGATCAGAGGGAGATAGAGAGATACAAAGTAACATTGTTTATACACATTGATCAGAGGGAGATAGAGAGATACAAAGTAACATTGTTTATACACATTGATCAGAGGGAGATAGAGAGATACAAAGTAACATTGTTTATACACATTGATCAGAGGGAGATAGAGAGATACAAAGTAACATTGTTTATACACATTGATCAGAGGGAGATAGAGAGATACAAAGTAACATTGTTTATACACATTGATCAGAGGGAGATAGAGAGATACAAAGTAACATTGTTTATACACATTGATCAGAGGGAGATAGAGAGATACAAAGTAACATTGTTTATACACATTGATCAGAGGGAGATAGAGAGATACAAAGTAACATTGTTTATACACATTGATCAGAGGGAGATAGAGAGATACAAAGTAACATTGTTTATACACATTGATCAGAGGGAGATAGAGAGATACAAAGTAACATTGTTTATACACATTGATCAGAGGGAGATAGAGAGATACAAAGTAACATTGTTTATACACATTGATCAGAGGGAGATAGAGAGATACAAAGTAACATTGTTTATACACATTGATCAGAGGGAGATAGAGAGATACAAAGTAACATTGTTTATACACATTGATCAGAGGGAGATAGAGAGATACAAAGTAACATTGTTTATACACATTGATCAGAGGGAGATAGAGAGATACAAAGTAACATTGTTTATACACATTGATCAGAGGGAGATAGAGAGATACAAAGTAACATTGTTTATACACATTGATCAGAGGGAGATAGAGAGATACAAAGTAACATTGTTTATACACATTGATCAGAGGGAGATAGAGAGATACAAAGTAACATTGTTTATAAACATTGATCAGAGGGGAGATACAGAGATACAAAGTAACATTGTAATTTTTGCATCTACTTTGTTTAATTCATTTGCAAATTCAAGGGATGTGAAAAGGACCCTCTCCGCATAGAAGTCAGTTGAAGTTGATCTCGGGGCACAAAAATGTCATCTATTTTAGGGATGCACCAATACCGATATTAGTATTAGTATGGGTGCCGATGCCGAGCATTTTGGGCGAGTAATCCTACTCGCCCAAATGCTCCGATTCTTACCTGCGATACCAGAACTTGTAGTCAGAGGGAGATCTCTCTCTGACCGCAAGTACTGAGGGAGCATGGAGGGAACCGGCTTCCTTTCCATTCAGGAAGCCGGGTGGTGGGTTATGACGCGCTTCAAGGCTTTCTAAATAGCCGGGAAACCAGGCTGCTTATCAACAATTGAAACCGGCTTCCTAGCCAATCAGGAAGCCTGGAGGCGGGTCATGACTGCTGCCCGACTTCCTGATTGACTAGGAAGCCAGCTTCACTTGTTGATAAGCAGCCTGATTTCCTAACCAATCAGAATGCCAGGGGGCACGTCATGATTCGCCGCCCGGCTTTTGATTGGTCAGAAAGCCAGGCGGCCTCTGAAGCCGGTGTTCTTTTGTTAGAACACCTGCTTCCCAGGCAATCAGGAAGCCGGGCGACTGGTCATGATCCACCGCCTGACTACCTGATAATCGGTGCACACGGCACCGGCATAGCTACTCTATATCAGCGAGTACCAGAAAAAAAATATCGGTACTTGTACGCGATACCGAAAAACCGGTATTGGTGCATCCCTAATTTATATAAATTCCTCAAATGCCACAAAGGATATCATTCTATTTTGTGTTCACCAAATGTCTTTGCAACCCCAATTATTACTTTGTAGCAGTGACATCATAACTGTGCTGTGCATGGCCTGTGCAGAGGGCAGAGCTGTGGGAGGGACCTTACAGGTCCCACCCACTACAGGGAACTACAGGAGGGGGCGGAGACAAGACCAGTCCCCCTGTATGAGGAGAGAGAGCAGCAGTGAGTGGTCTTTATTACAGGAAGCTCCAAGCCTCACACTGGATTACTGCACAGATCTGGAAGGAATACACAAAGCTCGCCAGGATTGAAGAAGAATACACATGATGACTCTTGTATGAGGACACATGAATCTCCCTAATAGAGACATAGCAATGGAAACCTGACAGGGGTTCTAATCTCTCCGCTCCCTCCAAAATTAAAAAGAAAACAAGCTTTGGCCTTGGTTGCACGTTATGATCCAGAGATGGCTCAGGACTCCGTAGGAACAGGCTCGGCATTGCTGTACAGGAATGGTTGATTACCATTAGCGGGAGTCCTGGGCCACACGGCACCTTTTATTTTCTTTTAATGTTCTCCTTGCTTACTTGGCCCGTCGACCAAGTCTGACACCATGAAACACGCGGCCTAATCGCTAGAATAACACGAGGCCGAGCTCAGCGCCGACTGCTCTCTGTATTAAAAATTCATTAATCTGGAGTTCAGCGGCCTCGGAGTATATATCAGGTCCAGGCGCTGGCAAATATTTTCCTTGGGTGCCGGTCAAGGCGGGCGCTCTCTTTGTAGTCATCTCTCCGGTGGGAAGCTCGGCCTGCTGGAAAAAAAAGACGGGGAAGGCGCATGGTGATATCCCGCGCTGTTTTCTTACCCTTCTCGCCGGCCGTGCACAGCCAAAGCCGGAGCTCTGCAATGAATTAAAGTGGAGCCGTGAGCAGCGGAGGGTGCGGAAGACAATCTTGGGGACATTGGTGACAGGGTCAGGCAGGCCCCCTGACAATCTCTTCTATCCCTCATAGACTGTATTGGTGAGATCCCTGCACTGAGTTCCCGGGTCTGTACACCTGCTGTGCCCATTATGAGGAGCTCCCACCATCCCTGTGCTGAGTTCCCGGGTCTGTACCCCTGCTGTGCCCATTATGAGGAGCTCCCACCATCCCTGTGCTGAGTTCCCGGGTCTGTACCCCTGCTGTGCCCATTATGAGGAGCTCCCACCATCCCTGTGCTGAGTTCCCGGGTCTGTACCCCTGCTGTGCCCATTATGAGGAGCTCCCACCATCCCTGTGCTGAGTTCCCGGGTCTGTACCCCTGCTGTGCCCATTATGAGGAGCTCCCACCATCCCTGTGCTGAGTTCCCGGGTCTGTACCCCTGCTGTGCCCATTATGAGGAGCTCCCACCATCCCTGTGCTGAGTTCCCGGGTCTGTACCCCTGCTGTGCCCATTATGAGGAGCTCCCACCATCCCTGTGCTGAGTTCCCGGGTCTGTACCCCTGCTGTGCCCATTATGAGGAGCTCCCACCATCCCTGTGCTGAGTTCCCGGGTCTGTACCCCTGCTGTGCCCATTATGAGGAGCTCCCACCATCCCTGTGCTGAGTTCCCGGGTCTGTACCCCTGCTGTGCCCATTATGAGGAGCTCCCACCATCCCTGTGCTGAGTTCCCGGGTCTGTACCCCTGCTGTGCCCATTATGAGGAGCTCCCACCATCCCTGTGCTGAGTTCCCGGGTCTGTACCCCTGCTGTGCCCATTATGAGGAGCTCCCACCATCCCTGTGCTGAGTTCCCGGGTCTGTACCCCTGCTGTGCCCATTATGAGGAGCTCCCACCATCCCTGTGCTGAGTTCCCGGGTCTGTACCCCTGCTGTGCCCATTATGAGGAGCTCCCACCATCCCTGTGCTGAGTTCCCGGGTCTGTACCCCTGCTGTGCCCATTATGAGGAGCTCCCACCATCCCTGTGCTGAGTTCCCGGGTCTGTACCCCTGCTGTGCCCATTATGAGGAGCACCCACCATCCCTGAGCTGAGTCCCTGGGTCTGTACACCTGCTGTGCCACCTGCTGGAGAAGTGAGACTCCATGGGTGGAAGGAACAGAGGCGGGCTGTGCAGTGAGGAGGTGGCATCTCCCGTGTCTGGTGGCTCATGGGATGTGTGTTGCAGGTTGCTGGGTGAAGGTGTGTGCGTGCTCCAGGGGTGCGGCGTGGCCGTGCTCAGGACTTGGCCGGGGCGCTGCGCTGTGTTTGCGCAGGAAGTCATCGGAGTGCCGGAGCGGCACACGCCCGTGTACTTTGGCAGCTCCCGCTCTGTCTCCCTCCCTCCCTGACATGTCATGGAGCGGAGCCTTAGAGCCGATGCCGGGAAAGGTAGCTGCAAGCTTAGCAGTTTCCTCTCAGCCTTTCCCGCGTCTTCCTTCCCGTTCAACTACGTAGACTGGCATCCCGGATCTTTCCCACGGACGCTGCGGAGGGAAGGGTGAGGCAGCGATGAGCGATATAAATACAATTGACGTGTCATTTACATTCGCGCTGACATCACAGGTCCCCTTTAAATGCCGCTTGTTTTCACCATTTGTCTTCCCTTGCTACATCTAAATGCTGCTGATCTCCTGCATCTTATTTACAGCCACTTCCTATCTACATGCCCCCCTAGCGATGGCAGCATGGGATTTCTCAGGGCGGGTTACCTGATGGTGACAACAGTAGACCATGTCTGTGTAATATATGATGAAATGGCCAGAGCATTGTCATCCTATAACAGGAAGTGCCTAAACAAGGACTTTCATAGCAGGATCAGCAGGGATTATTTAACTAATAATTGCCTGTGTAGTATGTGATGAAACAACTGCTTGTAGTCTCCATCAGAAGCCCATGTAACAGGGTGACAACGCAGGAGCACAGTTGGGAGGCAGGAAGAGAGCAATGTCACTCTTTAACAGGAAATGCCTGAGCAAGGAGCTTCATAGCAGGATCAGCAAGGATTATTTTACTAAATTTGTCTGTGTAGTATGTGATGGGTGTATGACAGGGTGACAACCCATAAAGCACAATTGGGAGAAAGGGACAGAGCGTTGTCCCCCTATAACAGGAAGTGAGTGTAATATGGAAGGCAGATATTTTGGGTTTATCATCACTTTAAGCAAATTGCTTTTTTTTCAGTTGTAAAGTTTCTTCTTATCTCTGGAGATCCTGGCAGTAACAGCACTTCCTGTCTTAGGCTGACAACACTATGCCGCTGCTTCGAAATTAGCAGCAGCGTTGTCAGGCTGCCTTATGCGCTCCTTCAGTTGGCCAATTGGCTTCCTATCTGATAGACCTGGCCGCCTGGGTCTATTGGTCATATCACTGAGGTGTGGGTACTTTTGTCAGTTAGTGTTGTCAGGTCCTTTTTTTTAATAAACCGAATTTTTCGGGTGAGCAGAGTGACACGTGTGTAGGTGTGTGCGGGTTTCCGTTTTTCTGGTCACATGAAGTCTCGGCGAGCGCACGTTGGGATAAGTTCACACGTAGCACAGTGAATTCCTTCCTGCACGGGCTACGGCCATGATAGGAATTTTGGGACAGGATGTAGCACTCTCCACCCCGGCTTTGTTGCCAGGCAACGCTGTATCCCAAATAAACAAACTAGCGGATTCATTTGTGAGCGCTGAGCCTGGAAAATATTTGCCGATTTCTCTCTGCAGATTGCTGATGTGAACTCTTGTGGGTTTAGTTTTGGCCGGAGGACATCGCTCTCGTGCATATTTCCAGTCCTCCACTCCGAGGATTGCTGGAGTCCAGTACCACGGCTCAAATACAGATATGTGAATGTTTGTCATTCTCTTCAGGTGAACCTGTGATTTTCACCCCCTGTGAATAGCCAGGGCGGTGACACCGTTACAGAGAGCCTGCGGCTCTGCAGCTTCCTGTGTCCCCTCCCGACCTCCAGCCTGCTAAATGGACAGTGGATGAGTATAAGAACACTGGCGACGTCCATCCTTTACTCCTCTTTACCTTTCTCTTCCCATAGTTTTCCTTTCCCTTCTCTTCTTTTCATCCTTTTCCTTCTGCTGCTTTTCATTTCTTTCCCTTTTCTTCCTTGCACTACTTCTATTCTTTCACTTTTCTTCCTTTCTTTTTTCATTTGCTTTGCTTTCCTCTTTCCTTTCCTTCTCTCCATTTTCATGCTTTTCATTTTATTTCCTCCTTTTTATATTTATTTTTTTCCTTCTCGTCCTTACCCTTCTATTTTTTCCCTTCTCTTTCTTTCCTTTTTCCTTTCCTATTCTTTCCTTTTCCATTTCCTCTTTCCTTTTCTTCCCCTCTCATCTCTCTCTTCCCTTTCTCTTAATTTCCCTTCACATCTCTCTCTTCCCCTTCTCATCTCTCTCTTCCCCTTCCCATCTCTCTCTTCCCCTTCACATCTCTCTCTCCCCCTTCTCTTCATTTATTTTCTCATCTCTCTCTTCCCCTTCTCATCTCTCTCTTCCCCTTCCCATCTCTCTCTTCCCCTTCACATCTCTCTCTCCTCCTTCTCTTCATTTCTTTTCTCATCTCTCTCTTCCCCCTCTCATCTCTCTCTTCCCTTTCTCTTAATTTCTCTTCTCATCTCTCTCTTCCCTTTCTCTTAATTTCTCTTCTCATCTCTCTCTTGCCTTTCTCTTAATTTCTCTTCTCATCTCTCTCTTCTCTTCATTTCCCTTTCCATCTCTCTCTCTTCCCCTTCTCTTCATTTACCTTTCCATCTCTCTCTTCTCCTTCTCTTCATTCCCCCTCTACTTTATCTCTTCCTCTTCTCTTCCCTTCTCATCTCTCTCTTCCCTTTCTCTTCATTTCCCTTCTCATCTCTCTCTTCCCCTTCTCTTAATTTCCCTTCTCATCTCTCTCTTCCCCTTCTCTTAATTTCCCTTCTCATCTCTCTCTTCCCTTTCCCTTCTCATCTCTCTCTTCCCCTTCTCATCTCTCTCTTCCCCTTCTCTTCATTTCCCTTCTCATCTCTCTCTTCCCCTTCTCTTCATTTCCCTTCTCATCTCTCTCTTCCCCTTCTCTTCATTTCCCTTCTCATCTCTCTCTCTCTTCCCCCTTCTTTTAATTTCCCTTCTCATCTCTCTCTTCCCCTTCTCTTCATTCCCCTCTCATCTCTCTCTTCCCCTTCTCTTCATTTCCCTTCTCTTCTCTATTTTCCTTCCTTCCCATTCTCTTCTTTTCTATTTATTTTCCTTTCTTGTATCTCCCTTTCTCTTCTTTTTTTCACATCACTTTTTATCTCTTCTCTTCCTTTCCCTTGTTTTTTCATCTTTACTTTTTGTTCTCTTCCCTTCCTTTGTCATCTCTTCCCTTTATTTTGTATGTCTTCTCTTCCTTTCCCTCTCTCCCTTCACCTTCTTCTTTTTTCCCTTAGCTTTTCTTTCCTTCCTTTCCCTTCTCTTTCATCCTCTTTCCATCATTTTCTTCTCTTCTTTCCCTTTTCCTCCTTTCCAGTTATTTCTTTTCATTTCCCTTCTTTTTTATTCTTCCTTCCCCTCACTTCTCTTTCCTTCCTTTCTCTCTCCCTTTTCTTCCCCTTTCCAGTCATTTCTCTTCCTATAATCCTCTTTTCTTCTCTTTTCTCTCTTCTTTCTGTAAGCTCCTCCAGCTCCCAGGGCCTGAATCATGTGAGGAAGTTGGCAATGTGCAATGTATGATATCTCAGACACTAGGGGGGGCCCATTCACACCATCACATCACCTGGAAGTATCAGGTGTTCTCCCCTGCTGTGGAGGACATGGTAGTGGCCGGTTCAGGATAAGAGGGTCGGGGGTGACCTTTGCACAGTCACTGCCATGTTGCTCTGCATGTGACACTTTGGAGCAATTCATCCTCAATGTTTACATCGAGAAGCACTTTCACTTTCATTTTAGCAAAGCCTTTCAATCTGTAATGTAAACAGAGCATGGACGCAGGAGGAAGAGAGCAGAGTGCTGGGACCTGACCTGACAACTTTACTTCTTCTCCTTGAGGATGATTAGCTCCACAGTGCCTGCAGCTACAGAGGTCAGTGAGGGCTTATTTTAAAGCTTAGCTGTGGTCAGCGTACGGATATGCAAATATGTGAATGTGCGTTCCCTGACCACAGCTCAACCTTAAAGCGTTTTGTATATGGGGTGGATCGGCTCTCAGTTGGAACGGCATAGTGTGCAGGGGCCGTTTTCTTTAATAACATTTCGGAGCAGGGATTCGTCACAGCTGCTTTGTGTCTTCCCTGTGACGCAAGACAGGATTCCAGAATACGTCAGCTTCCATCTGAGACTTGTAACACAGGTTCTCTTTAATCTCCGGGCCTCAGATCTCTGGTTGTTCTGCATCACGCCGACTCGGTGAAAGTGCTGCGCAGGCATTCTATAATCCGCATTCCAATCACTGGCATGTGTCGGGTTATCACGCGCTGCCCACGTCGTATCGTCTTATAACCGCAGCGCCGTCTTCTGATGTCATTACCTGTCTGGCGCGCTCGGCTGTAGACCGTCCAACTTCTCCCACGGCGGCGCAGTTGCCCGGCCAGCGGAACAGTTAAACGCTTTCAGCTCGGCGGTTACCCTCGGTGCTGCGGCGGTGTAAATCCGGGGGATGGAGATGACAGGAGGTTCACTGGCGGTGTCACGTTGCACGCAGCAACTGCCAAGTCTGCGTTCTGTTTGATTAGCACAGCTGCCGGTGTGTGCGGTCGGGGAAGAGCGCGCCTTTAATTCAGCCCCAACGGTGCGCAGCAGAGCGCACGTACGAGTGTCAGCGGAGACTTTGTAACATAGAATAAGGCTTAAAGTGGACCTGTCATCACATATACTGATAGAAAGATAGATAGATAGAAGCTAGATAGATAGATAGATAGATAGATAGATAGATAGATAGATAGATAGAAGATAGATAGATAGATAGATAGATAGATAGATAGAAGATAGATAGATAGATAGATAGATAGAAGATAGATAGATAGATAGATAGATAGATAGATAGATAGATAGATAGATGCCAAATAATGTTTCAGGGTATTTATTACCTCTCACAAGTATGACAATGCCTTCATCTTCTTTACTCCCCAGAAGGACGGCTCCATCTTTATTTAGGTATCGTCCATGGTTCTCCCTCGACTGAGATGCCGGCTCAGAGATGAAAGTGTTACACTTCCGCATTGCTAAGCTAACCTGAATCATTGTATTCAATGCCAGTTAAATAATCCAATGGGAGTGCTTTAGCCATTGCCAACTTGACATTAAGGGCTAGTTTACACCAGCCACAGTGTGTCCCGGCCCGATTCTGGCCAGAACACACTGGATCGCATTGCAGCCGGCTCACTTTGTTGTGGGGCAGCAGGGGGCGTGCCCGTGCGGCCGTAATGCGATCAGCCGCACCGGCACGCGAGGCACATCAATGCCTGCGGTTCAGTTCAGTCAGAAAAAAATAGTGCTTGCAGCATTTGGAAGTCTCTCCATCCATTGTGGGAGGGGCAGAGACACAAAGTACTGGGGGAAATCTCCCCATTGTGGGAGGGGCAGAGACACAAAGTACTGGGGGAAATATCCCCATTGTGGGAGGGGCAGAAACACAAACTACTGGAGGAAATCTCACCATTGTGGGAGAGGCAGAGACACAAACTACTGGAGGAAATCTCACCATTGTGGGAGGGGCAGAGACACAAACTACTGGGGGAAATCTCACCAATGTGGGAGGGGAAGAGTCACAAAGTACTGGGGGAAATCTCACCAATGTGGGAGGGGAAGAGTCACAAAGTACTGGGGCAAATCTCCCCATTGTGGGGGGGCAGAGACACAAACTATTGCAGGAAATCTCACCATTCTATATCTGCCATCTGCTGCAGATTGGCAGTTGATAATAAGGTCACACACAAGACGAATGCAGTCTGAGGGCGACATAGCGCGCCTTCTCCTTTCTGTTAATCACAACTATAAATTGCTGACACATGACTCCGTCTATTTTCTGTTCCCCCCTCTCCCTTTTGTCATTTCCCTCACTCTCTCTTTTTTGGCTGAGAGCTCTTGGGCCCAGCCCAGGTGTGTCTAGCCGGTGCCAGAGTCGCGGGACCTTGGAATGAAAGCCGCGTGAATGTTGTTGTAAGATTGTGCCACACAGTAAGTTGAAGGTTCTCCAAGGCCGCGTTCCTGCGCTCGCTGTCCCCGATCTGAGAAGCGGATTACCGCTTTATTAACCTTTTTTTTTTCTTCTGTTCTAGTGAAGACCTCCCTCCCCAATCAACATGCTAATGTCATTTTTAAATAAAACCTTTCCATTTTCCTCACATACCATATTTTGGACCCAGTGACATCATCACTGGGTCTTTGTGCTTCTCTATGCAGTGCATAGATTATGGCTGGTGGTGCAGGGCAAGGCTGGCTGGGTGCTGTACACAGGGGCATCCCGAGGCCAGGTGTCATCCGGAGCGGGTACCGGGTGACACCCTGCCGTGACATCATCGCGCATGCGCCGGTCATCATCAAGCACGTGCGCAACGACATCACGCATGTGCGGCCATCTTGGTGATACCTGCCAGCAGCCATCTTGGTAATGGACGCTGGCAAAAAGAGGAGGGGACATTCATCCGGTCCATGACCGAGTGCCCGACTTTTCAGAGGGGGTGACACCTAAATGATTGTCAGTCATTTTGGCGTCACCCCCTCTGATAGTGTCAACTGGTGCGGGCCGCACCTACTGCACTCCCCTTGTGATGCCACTGGCTGTTCATAGCTTCCTGATGTCATCACAGCTCCCTTCCGCAGTACTCCTCTTAAGACAGAGTCCTCAGCCCTGATGCAAGCAGTGGGCTGGCTCATGGGAGGAGCTATACAAATATCAAAATGCCTTGATGGGTGGGTGTCATTCTGGAGGAGTGGCTGCATGTGCATAGAGACCACCCTAGGTAACACCCACATGTGATGGTGAGCCTCCATGATTGAAAGAATTGAAATCCAATGAATGAAAGGGGTGTGGCCATGGACATGAGGCGGGCTCCACATGACTTTCTGCCGCTTCTGCATGCATGCTTGCTCCTTGCCCGTGACTCTCTTCGTACTAAACTTCACCATTAATGTTCTTTTCCAAACCGGAAATAGAATACGTGTTTGTTATGATGGGATCAGATTGCGTGTCGCCGTTCTTTGGCTTACAGCGCCACGGCCAATGTTTGCTCCACATTCCGTCTTATGCTAGAGATTGAGTTTGTCTGTGTCTAGACTCTGTGATTGGAGCAATTATATCTATACTGTAACCTGCTCTGCATCACACCAAGCTGGCACTGGGCTCGCCCGCACAGACTTTCCATTAAGAGCGGCCGCCGTGTCTCTGCCAGACCCCACGAGAAGTGTGCTGCAGCATCTCACACAATGCTAATCAGAAAATGATACCTTGTACACAACACTTCCTGCAGCTTGTCTCTGAAAACAGCAAACCGCGACATCAGAACACGCTGTGTTCACCTGCCAGTGTGTCACGGGAACAGGAAATGAGGGTGAATCTCTCATTGTGGTCACCTACAACATTAAAATGCTGATGGAGGTTCCAATGATTCTTTCTTGAATGTTAAAGAAAAAGGTTTTGGTTGGAGTTTGACTTTTAATTGCTGCCATGTAGATGAAGTCATATATACTAGGGATGCACCAATATATATGCGCCGCCGACACACATATCGGCCGAAAATTGCACTTTTGGTATAATGCAGAAAGTGTAATTTTCTGCCCGATACTGCGGTGCATCCGTGCTTTCTCTCCTCCACCGCTCATCCTCAGCGTGTCAGGATGGAGAGCGGGTACAAGCAGTCACTGATCAGTGATCGCTGAGTGTTTGTACATAATGGAGGACAGTATGTTTACTATATCCTCAATGAATGAATGGGAAGTGATCTACATCACTTCCTGTTCATTCATGATTGTGGTTATAGTAAACATACTCTGTCCTCATGTTATGAATGATCAGGAACACTCAGTATAGAGGATTCCTGTTCATTGATAACAGAGGACACAGAAAAAGAGATTGAGGACTCTGTGTCTCTGAGGACTCTGTGTTCTCAATCTCTTTTTCTATTTTGAAAGGGAAATGTCAGGGGCCTGTTTAGATCCCCAATATTTCTCCTAAGCCTCTAAAAGTAAAGTAAAAAATATTTAATAAAAAAGGAATAAATAAATAAATAAATAACAATAAATATTTAAAAAAATACATTTAAAAAAAAAATCAAAATAAAATATACATTTTTTTTTAAAAATAAAAAAACATTTTCGGTTTTCGGCCTGACATTTTTTTTTTTAAATTTCGATTTCGTTTCGGTTTTGAAATTTTCATTTCGGTGCATCTCTAATATATACCATGCACTGTAGAAGTCTCCATACAACTTAAATCTCCTCATTAGGCAGCAGTTGGAACGGGACGGATAAAAACATGTCAACTAAAGTTGGCCATGAGTTGTGGGTACCGGCTGCTGTGCCCACCCAGTGATCATTGTATAATAAGATGTCTTTGTATCAGGAGTCATAGTTTGGAATAGATCAGAGCTTTATAAATTTATAATAATTGGGTGTGACTGTGGGGGGGCATTAGAGTGTGAGCTCTGCAGAGACTGATGTAACCGGCTCAGTGTTCTCTGTTGGAATATGTCAGAGCTATATAAATGTATAATAGCATGTGAGGGTGGGGGGACATTAGAGTGTAAGCTCCTTTGGTACAGAGACTGATGTAACTGGCTCAGTGTCCTCTGCACAAAACTATGAACTATGTCAGGGCTATATAAATGTATAATAATAATTAGGGATGCACCAATACCAATACTAGCTGGGTGCCGATACCCAGTATTTGGGCGAGTACTCATATTTGTCCAAATGCTCCGATACCTTCCCCGATACCGGAACTTCCGGTCAGAGGACGATTTTCTCTGATCGGTAGTGTTGTAGGGGAACATGGGGTCGGCTTTCTGGCCAATCAGCATCAAGCCGGCTCGATGCTAATTGGCAGGGAAGACGACTTTCCAGCCAATCGGCATTTGGCTGGGAAGCCTGCTCTTCAGGAAGCAGGGAGGCAGGCCATTACTTGCCGCCCAGATTCCTGATTGCCCGGGAATCCAGCTCCCTGCCAGCAGAAGCACCGGTATCGGTACAGAGCTCCTCTGTACAGAGACCGGTGTGACTGGCTCAGTGTTCTCTGTACAGCACTGTGGAATATGTCAGAGCTATATAAATGTATAATAATAGTGTGTGACTGTGGGGGGACATTAGAGTGTAAGCTTCTCAGTACAACACCACAGAATATGTCAGAGCTATACACTGTAATGTAGCGGCCTCACAGCATCGTCAGCATCCCTTTGTCAGAACTGATCCAGTTCAGCAAATGTTCTCCGGCCTTCCTGGTCTCCGTTCCTGGAAGTTGGGGGTCAGCCGGGCCGTCTCTGCAGCCTCCTGACCTCAGACAGCGGAGCTGGCTTATTTTTAGACATGGAATGTCGCTGTGGGCCCGGTAATCCTATGTAACATGGGTAAAGCTCTTGTTTCACTTGTCTGCCCCTTAAGTTTTGGGAATCCATCTCCTAAACATTTCCATATGTCGGCTCTCTCAGCCGCAGCGACTCCCACCAAACATTTTCCAAAAAAAACCCCCTACGGCCGTCTAAAAGACCCGATCCACGGCGTGGTGAAAAGAGGAATTGTTCCGCCGCGATGATGTAACCAGCAAACGTACAAAAGTCTTTTCTTATTGAGCTGCGTCCGTCCTGAAGTTTTATTTTGTTACAAGTTAATTAAAATAGAACTCCAGGAAAAAGTTCTCATTGGGGGAGCATTCTTTTTGGTCACTTCCTGTTTGGTTCACTGAGGCAGAAAATCAGGCGAAATCTCTCCAGTGTTGACACAGAGACAAAAACCTAACCTACTGTATTCAAAACTAAAGAAAAACTGTTGATATGGCTTACAGCTCATGAAAACCCCAAGAACCCCAAATCCACAACCTCAAAAAAGTAGATTATTACATGCAATCAATAAAACAAGGATTGTACGTAGAACAATATCGGACCTCTGAAAAGTACAAACATGCATGTGTACTCAGTACTTGGTTTGGGAACCTTCTGCAGCACTTACTGCAATTACTTTTGCACGATATTCTAATTATTCGAGTTTCACCTGTACCATATTTTAGATCCAGTGACATCATCATTGCGTGTCTGTTCTTCTCTAAACAATGCAGGCAGATCATGGCTTGTGGGTGGGGCCAGCAGGGTGCTGTGATGTCATCAGGAAGCTCTGTAAAGCACCCTGCTGGCCCCTCCCACCACCCATGACCTGCCTGCATTGTATGGAGAACAGAGATGCAATGATGATGTCACTGGATCTAAATATCTGCCTCAGTGCTCCTCTCAAGAACCCTCAATCCTGATGCAAGCAGTGGGCTGGCTTTTGGGAGGAGTTATGCAAATAGTAAAATTTTCAAAAAGCCGTCATGTCAGTTTGGAGGAGTAGGTTTTCCTAGGCAGACTGCATTTGCATGCAGGTTGACCTAGGTAATGCCCACATGTCTTGTTGAGCCATGATTGGAGAACTGGAATCCAAAGAATGAAAGGGGAGGGGCCAGGGACAGTCAGGCCGGGGAGGGGGATTCATAAGAAACCAACGTAGGTGCAATAAATTGTGTTTAATGAGTTCCGGGAAGGTGGACACTTTGTGAACTAATACTTCTGAGAACGTTTTTGGTGAGAAAAAGAGAATCCAACACCAACCAGTTCTATATTACATATAATGATTGCAGATTATTACCTGCTTCTGTGCTGGAGGTACTGAGACAGTCCATTGCAGTATTGGGCGGGTCAGTCTGCTATAGTCACATGATCACCCCTGGCTTTCTAATAAAGGAAATTGGTGTTTTCATTGCCTGGCAGGTTCAGAGGATAGCAGTGACTACAGATTGAAATGCAAAGTGAATTTTTTAAGAACATTAAAGTACAGAGTGGCTTGTGTAACAATGATCTATGTTATGTCATTTCTTTTATTGAAAGTGGAGTTTCCCTCTAAGTCAGGGGTGGGCAACTCCGGCCCTCCAGCTGTGCTTTAACTACAAATCCCACTATGCATCTGGGAGTCATTGCTGTACCTGTCAGTCTTGCAGTGCATTATGGGACTTGTAGTTCCACAACAGCTGGAGGGCCGGAGTTGCCCACCCCTGCTCTAAGTGACAGGGGCACGTAGCATGTATTTTTCAGCCCCCAGCTGCGGAGAGTGGCATTTTCTCATAGGCCTTTCCTTTGTTTTGCAGGATGAGTTGGATCTTACAGACAAGAACAGGGAAGCCATGTTTGCGCTCCCAGCGGAGAAGAAATGGCAGATCTACTGCAGCAAGAAGAAGGTAAGATGTCTCATCTGTTCCTGGTGTACTGGCACTACGAAACATCAGAAAGGTCAGCTGTTCATGTGACAGGTCCTCTTTGTTGTAAAGTGTTCAACTCCTAACTCTACTTCTGATCCTTTACCCTCAACATAAACCCTAGCCCTCAGCCCTATGCCTTAACCCTGGGGCTCAACCTAAACCCCATCTCTAGCCCTCAACCCAAACCCCAACCCAAACCCTAGCCTTCAGCCTGAGCTTTAACCCCAACCCCAACCTTCAGCTTAAAACCTAACCCTGGGGCTCAACCGGAACCCCATCTCTTGCCTTCAACAAAACCCCAACCCAAGCCCAATTCTAACCGTCAGCCTGAGCTTTAACCCCAACCATAACCTTCAGCTTAAACCCTAACTCTAATGCTCAACCTAAACCCCATCTCTAGCCTTCAACAAAACCCCAACCCAAGCCCAATTCTAACCGTCAGCCTGAGCTTTAACCCCAACCATAACCTTCAGCTTAAACCCTAACTCTAGTGCTCAACCTAAACCCCATCTCTGGCCTTCAACCCAAACCCAAATTCTAGCCTTCAGCCTTGGCTTTAACCCCAACCCTAACCTTCAGCTTAAACCCTAACCCTAGGGCTCAACCTAAACCCCATCTCTAGCCTTCAACTGAAACCCAAATTCTAGCCTTCAGTCTGGGCTTTAAACCCAGCCCTAACCTTCAGCTTAAACCCTAACCTTAGTGCTCAACCTAATCCCTAACTTTAGCCTTAAACCTAAACGTTATCACTAGCCTTCAAGCTAATGCCTAGATCTCAACTTAGCCTGTAAACCCTAACCTTAGCTCTCATAACCCCAGCAGTCAATGCATACTATAAAAGCTCTGAAACGAACCCTCAGCCTTTAACCTAGTACTTAAACCTTAAACCTAGCTCTCAACCCAGCCCCTAAACCCTAACCATAGCCCTCAACATAACTCTAACACCCTTGATCTAGCCCATAATTCCTAACACTAGCTCTCAATACAACCTCTTTATTTTATCCCTACCCATCAACCCAACTGTCAGTACTGCAATGTGTGTAAAGCTTAATGTCTAGACTGCAGCTTTAAATGGATTGGTGAAACATTGCTGGACCATGACTCCAGTCTGGTGTGGACACTGCAGTTGATAGGTAGGGAGAGTCTCCTGGGTACATGGGCAATTCATGCAAAGAATTACATCCTGTAATAGCGAAATGTCATTCATTGCAAAATGTCACTGATTGTCCGGGAAGAATACTTCCTCTGTTTCCCGGTAGTAGCTTTCCAAGGGCCGCCATGACAATACCCGCAGGCTGGCGGCCAAGCAGGCAGAGCGGGTGAGACCATGGCGGCAGCGCTGACAGATTATGCACTGTGAGCACCGCTCTAATGTCTCTACATCATTCATATTGCTTCCTGCTATCAGCACCTGGACGCCGTCCATGGAGGCCCACATCATATTATTCCAGGTGCCCAAGGACATAAAACGGGCGTCCGTCCATCAGAGGGTGAGCAGAGCCAACACATGCAGCCCATACATGACTATTCCTAGTTGGCATCACTGCAAATTCCAAACGGATGGCAGGCAACTTGAGATGATAATAGATGATTGTACAAGGGCACGAGTTCCATAGAAAAGATCTACCTGGGTACCGAGTAGCTGAGACTTTCCGCTGAGACTTGCTTTAGATGTCGGTGCAGAGCCTAGCGGTATTAGTGTCTCCAGGTCCTGTGCCTGATGCTTTATATAAATTCAGTGTCATTTTTCTTTCTAAAGCAGCCCAAGGTGGAGTAGAATATCCTACGTCCTGCACTATCTTTCAGGGACGCATAGTGGTATAGCAGTGGTCTCAATGCAGAGGTCTAACACGCCCCCTGCTGAGTCACAACTAGAGTGCAGCAATCAGCAAAGCTCCTCTCTAGCATGTTGGACCAATGCAGAGAGGCCGCTACTTCCATGCAGTGAGTAGTGCTCCCTTGCTGCAGCCCATTGTAGGAAATGGAATTTTCTACTCTCCCTGGGGCTCCTTCGCAAAGAAAAATAATAAATATTGGTAAAGAAATGTATATAAAGTGTTTTCAATTGGACGTTAAAGGAGAATTAGGAGGCGAGTGATTTCTAGATATCTGCTCTAGATAGGCAGAGCCAGCTGTCACTCACGCAGCTGGGTGAATCCAGACAGAATTGTCAGGATCTGTTCCAGCTGCGGCGTCTCAGTATACGGCGAGCTGTAGCTCGCCATATACTGAGCTTTGGGTGACGGGAGGACGCTAGTTTGTGTCCTCCCATTACCCTTAGGAGAACGATGAGGAAAAGCCCTGACACCATAGTTCGCCTTTAAGTTAAATGTTAGGTTATGGTTATAGTGGGTTATGGTTGGGTGTGAGAGCTAACAGCATGGTGAACCAATATATCAATATGCTGTATCCAGCTTTAGACATGTTCCGCTATTACCATAGCAGGAAAGCTGGGGTCTCAGGTGGTCTCTGCAGGGTCTCAGGTGGTCTCTGCAGGGTCTCAGGTGGGCTTTTCAAGATCTGTGGTGGCTCTGCTGAGTCTATGGTTGGCTCTGCGGGGTCTCAGGTTGGCTGTGCAGGATCTGTGGTGGGCTCTATGGAGTTTATGGTGGTCTGTGCAGGGTCTCAGGTGGGCTGGGAAGGATCCCTGGTGGGCTGTGCGGTATAACAGGCTGCAAAGCCCACCTGAGACCCTGCAGAGCCCACCATAGACCCTGCACTGCACACTTGAGACACTACAGATCGCCCCCATCCTGTACAGCCACAGATTCCTCCCCCCTCCCTTTCTTCACGGTCCCGACCGGCGATTAGGTGAACTGCCTTGCCTCCGCCTCCTAAGTCGCCCAATCAAAGCTGCAGGGACCCGCCTCCTTCTCCTCACCGCCCCCTCGCCGCCTCCTTCTCGCCTCCTGGTCTCCGACTCCCTCGACTCGCCTAACTGTTATGGGGCGGCATTTTTGCCACCCCCTGGGAAGTGCAGCCAAAGGCAAATGCCTTGTTTTCATTGCGGCAGAAATGCCCCTGCTTGTAGCCAGTTGGTGTCTGATGGGACCGTGCAATACAGTCAGTGCAAATGGGGGAGGGGGACCCCTGCCCCTAGTCCAATCCTTATAATTGTCAATCAGAGGAATGGGGGGGCCCACTCTGCGTTACTTTGTCTCGGACTGCAGCCATTTTCTTGGTGAGCAGCAAAATATTTGACTTAGCTGCAATTTAGAATGCCACAGCCTAACATGACCCTATAATGAATTCTGGTACCTAGGCGGCACTGCGGCACCTTGGAGAATGGCGCTCTAAGGCTGCATAGTTTAAATCCAAATCAAAAGGGTTAGTTAGGGCTGAAATGAAAGGAAATGGTTCTGGTGACCCTGACTGTTGGCATCGCTTCTTACTGTTAATTAGCTTGGCAAGCCAGCCAAGCAGCGCACATAGCTCTGCAGTCTGCAGCACGTTCCGCTGTGTGCTGTCCTCAGGCCAAGCGGTGACTACGGGTGCTCCTGCTTTATTGCAGATGGCGAGCGTCTTCCATCTATCGGAATTCCAGGGATGAGTTCATTGGCTTGCGTTCGACCTCTGTCACCGCTTCTGATGGAAAGCACGCCCGGGAGAGCTTCCGCTGCTGGCAGAGTCAGCGAATCAGAGACTGTGCAGAGCTTCACGTTATCTCCGCTCTGGGAGATATAACCACTGGATACTAAAGGAGAACTCCGAATAAATGCATGAGCCTACTCTTTTACCTGCCAACTGATTTGTAAAGTAACACCCCCACCTCATAGGTGCTATGGGACTGCATACTAAGAGTAGCAACATTTACCACATGGCTCCACATTACATGGTCACCTATTATTCAGTGCAATTAAACTGTGGTAGGCAGCCCATTCAAATAAATGGGCCACTTACCACAATGCACAACAACTCATCAATAGCACCTCTGCGTGTTGCATCTCAGTGGTGTGAATGAGGGCAACACAACACAGGTGGTATGAATGATCCCTGAAACACATTCCAATGTAAGAGGGCACTACACTGACTGCCAATATAAGGGGGCACTACACTGACCACCAATATAAGGGGGCACTATTCTGACCACCAATGTAAGGGGGCACTACACTGACCACCAATATAAGGGGGCACTATACTGACCACCAATATAAGGGGGCACTATACTGACCACCAATATAAGGGGGCACTATACTGACCACCAATATAAGGGGGCACTATACTGACCACCAATATAAGGGGGCACTATGCTGACTACCAATGTAAGGGGGAACTACACTTACCACCAATGTAAGTGGGCACTACACTGACCACCAATATAAGGGGGCACTATACTGACCACCAATGTAAGGGGGCACTACACTGATCACCAATGTAAGGGGGCTCTATACTGACCACCAATGTAAGGGGACACTACACTGATCACCAATGTAAGGGGGCTCTATACTGACCACCAATATAAGGGGGCACTATACTGACCACCAATGTAAGGGGGGCTCTATACTGACCACCAATGTAAGGGGGCACTACACTGATCACCAATGTAAGGGGGCACTACACTGACCACCATTGTAAGTGGGCACTACACTGATCACGAATGTAAGGGGGCACTACACTGACCACTAATATAAGGGGGCACTACACTGACCACTAATATAAGGGGGCATTATACTGACCACCAATGTAAGGGGGCACTACACTGATTACAAATGTAAGGGGGCACTACACTGACCACCAATATAAGGGTGCACTACACTGACCACCAATGTAAGGGGCACTACACTGACCACCAATGTAAGGGGCACTACACTGACCACCAATGTAAGGGGCACTACATTGACCACCAATATAAGCGGGCACTACACTGACCACCAATGTCAGGGGGCTCTATACTGACCACCAATGTAAGGGGCACTACACTGACCACCAATGTCAGGGGGCTCTATACTGACCACCAATGTAAGGGGCACTACACTGACCACCAATGTCAGGGGGCACTAACAATGTAAAGGAACATTTCAATGACACTTTCTCACTGACCATTAGCTTATAGGGGCTTCACTGACCACTAATGTGAGTAAACACGACCATTCTCACTGTCTGCATTTCTACTCTCGCCGTTATTAATTATTTGTGAAATTTTTTTTATTACTAAAAATAATTTTGCTGTATAGAGCAGCCCTGAACGTCAAATACCCCGTGTGCACCTCACTCCTTATTCTTTGATTTACTTTTATATCATCTTACTGTTCACGCTAATGTCTCCTGAGCTGTAGATATAGTAATTATTGGCCGGGGTTCCCGGAGACCTGAACATTATATATTTCAAGGGTTCCTCCGTGTTCAAAGGTCTAGAAAGGCTTCTATGGACTATTTCTTTGAGCTGTCATCAGTTTGCAGTGTGTAGCGCCCTCTTCCTGCCAGTCGGGATTCTGCGGCATCCTCCTAGTATCCGGACAGACAAGTCTTCTCCTCCCAGTGCTGGTAGAATGGTCATACCTGGGTAGATGATGAAGGTTGGATCTCGGGATGAGCTCACTCTCCGTCTCACGCTCAGCACGGAGCTGTCATGACATCATCTGACATTAATGGAAGGCAGGCCACATGGCAGTACAAACAAGCGTGGATGGGGGAAACATGCGCGGGGCCACGGTGTCAGACGACAAACGCACTCAAAATACTTTCGGATAATTTTTCAGGGTGCGGGGTCGTGAAAACTGCGCCGTTAAATCTTCCCACTTGTCATATTGTACTTTTGGCTTTTTCCAAGAATGAAAAATTGAGATTTTGATGAAAGGCAGAAAAATGTCAGAGAGCAGCATGTTCTAATATTCGCAGAAGCTGCCCGGGGTCAGATGGGAAGAACAAATTATTCCCGAGAGGAGACGAGAATTCCTGACTGGGATCCATTCCGGGGGTTTGATTTGTGACATCTCTGCTCATTGTTATTGTCACAACAGACACGAGATAGACAAGCTGGGCTGAACACGTTATTTTGTTTCAGTGTTCTTCCTATCTTTCCAGGATTCCTGGCAGTTAATGGGATATGTGTGGGGAGGGGGTCTGTACTGTAAGCTGCAAGAATGGATGAGTAGATCAAGCTTAAACTGACCATGCACATTAAAACCTGATTGCACAATCTCATTGAAGATCACCATATGTGTTACAATCTGATGGTACAATCTCCTTTAGATCTACTAATAACTATTGGGACCTGTCTGATTGGATAGTTTAGCTTGGTCCTCATAACACATAGTTTTGATCAATCTAAAATTGATTGTACAAAGATTGTAGCTTGAGCCCCCATTCACACTTGCGGCGGGCGACCTAGCGCGCTCTGCATTTGTGTACATTAGTAATGCATAGGGCAGCTCATTCATTTCAATGGGCTCCCATATGTGCAAAAAGCACAGCATATAGGATGCACCTTTTTGAGCTTTGTGCGTTTTTTAACCATGTGTTTTTCGCACACAAAGACATCTGGATCATTAACGATGAATGCCACTGCAAGTGTGGCGCGCGTTTCTTGCGTGCGTTGTGACCATCATTATTATCATCATTATTATTATTATTATACAGGATTTATATAGCGCCAACAGTTTGTGCAGCGCTATACATTATAAGGAAGACATTACAATCACAATACAATTCAAGACATGATGGTAAGGAGGGCCCTGCCCCTGAGGGCTTACAATCTAAAGGTGGCCATACACTTTACAACCCTCGCAAGACTTTTGTCTTGCAAGGGTTGTAAAGTAGTTAAAAAACGTACGATCTGCCCATCTTAGACAGGCAGATCGTACTTGCGATCATCGCAAGCCCGCCCCCCTGAGGGGCAGGCTTACGATGACTGTAATGAGGGGCGGGCTTACGATGACTGCAAACGGGCTGTGTGCGCGTGCGCACACCGGCCCGTTCGGCAGTTGTCGAACCAGCAGGCCACTAACTCGCCGAGAATCGTACGATTCCCGGCGGGTTTTCTGGCATGCTGTTTCGACGGAAGACGTGCAACCGTACAGTAGAAACGGTCGCACGCCTTCCATACACTGCACGTTTCTCGTACAATCGCGAGATTTCCCGCGATTCTCGTATGAGAATCGTGCAGTGTATGGGCATTTTAAGAGGCAGGGGGAAGTGATACATGAGGAGGTAGCTGTGTGGGGATGAATTATTTGAGAACGTTATGGTTGAATGGTAAGGTTGAGGTGGGATAGGCTTCCCTGAAGAGATGAGTCTTAAGGGATCGCCTAGAGGCAGTCAGAGTGGGAGATAGACGGACAGGTTGGGGTAAAGAGTTCCAGAAGATGGAAGAGACTCTAGAGAAGTCCTGGAGGCAAGCATGGGAGGAGTTGACGACGGCGCTGGAAAGCAGGAGGTCTTTGGAAGAGCGGAAAGGACAATTAGGGTGATACTTTGAGACAAGGTTTGAGATATAGCCGGGGGCAGAGTTGTGGATGGCTTTGTAAGTCTTTTTTAATATTTAGAATTGTATCCTTTGGGCTATTGGAAGTCAGTGGAGGGGAGAGGGGGGCAGGGGATGGGAACCAGTGCAGGGATTGGCAGAGGGGGCGGAGGATGGAAGCCAGTGCAGGAATTGGCAGAGGGGGGTTGCAGACACTGAGCGGCTGGTTAGGTGGATGAGTCTAGCAGCTGCATTCATGATAGACTGAAGGGGAGAGGAGCCAGAGCAGTGGTGGGCCAATGATGAGGGAGTTGCAATAGTCAAGATGAAAGATAACAAGCGAGGAAGGAGCGTATTTTGGAGATGTTACGAAGGTGAAGGCGGCAGTATTTGGATAGTGACACATTTAGTGCAAACACTATTGCATGCACTATTTTTTTTCCACCGCATAGCAATCCATAATATTGGGGGACCCTGCACTGTGCTGCAACACATGGCTGACCAGAGGTTCACATAAATGGCAACGCAATGCACGTGCTAGGCGCCCTATCATTCCTCAAATGCGCAGTACGATATGGTTTGAATGGGCCCTAAAATAAATGCAAACAACAGGAAGTGTGATACCCCATGGTAATACTTGTGACCGGTGGGCGGGGTTGGGAACACAGTCAATGTTTACTTCTATATAAGCAATAACAAACTAGAAACAAAATAAATGTATAAACTAAAGTTTACAATTCAATTCACCCAAAAGCCTTACTGGTTCTCCTCAATGCACTTGACCAGATTGGTCCTGAAATGGAGCCTGGAAATGAGTGGCAGCTGGCAGCTCTGGAAAGGTTCCTCCGTCTTGTACAATATCCTGCCTCTTAATTAGGCCGGAGTTCCTTGTTAATGAGTTTCCTTTTTGATAAAGCAGAGGCGTAGTTGTGATGCTGAGGACGGATCCTGTGCATAGTGTTTGTGTAACTTTCGCCAGTTCCCGTATTGTTGAACGTGATTGTCCCTTAGTGACCCTGGGGGGATACCGGTTGCTGGGGGGGTTTTCTGTTCCACGCCCCCTCTGACGGGAAGAATAAAGAGTGGGGTGCACCCAAGGTTCAGAGTCGCATGGGGCAGACATTGAGCAAAGCAATGGGAATGCACTCAGGGTGGGGGTCAATCCGGGGACCGCAGACTGGAATCTGGGACTCGCTGAGTCCTGCTCATGCCAACACAACCATCATTAACTGCATACTATGGGTTTATTAAAATGCCGTCTCCAGGGAGTATCCAGACAGCCAGATCACAGAGGAGCAATAATGCTGCAAAATTCCTCATTGATTAACCCTATCCAGCCAAGTCAGTGCACCTCACAGACATGTTATCGAGGACGGGCATTTAAACACATTTTAAAGCTGAACTCCGGCCTCCCCTTCAGTCTTGCCCAGTTGTACCGGCTCCTCTCCTGGACTGAAATTGTTTACTCTGATTTCACTGCACACTGTGAGCTTCTCGCAATGTGCATTAGAAGCTGCAGCAAGTCAGATAGAACCAGCCTCATTTCATTGCTGGAGGACATTCAGCATCATCTAGTCATTTCCTCCCCAGCCTGACTGTCCCTGGCCCACCCCCTCCATTTATTGGATTGCAGTTCTTTCAATCATGGAGGCTCAGCATCACATGTGGACATTACCTAGGGTGGCCTTTGTGCAAATTCAGCCTGCCTATGAACGGCCACTCCTCCAGGTACAGTAGCTTAGCATTTGGAGTAGATTTGCACTGACTCGAGTTTTTAACAAAAAACAAAAATAACAACCAATATGTGACAATGATGCTAGTCTATTAATTTAATTAAATCAGATGAATCTTAGAAGGCATACCAAGATGAGCCACCAGTTGCACCACACCACCTAGAGGGCAATTTCTTGGGCATAGTATTTTAACACCAAGCCAAGGAGCACCACCAACACAGTAATGATGGTACCAATGAATGGAGACATCAAGATGGGATCTCTGAAATCCAAGATTGTACCAATGAATGGGGACATCAAGATGGAACCTCTAAAATTCAAGATGGTACCACTGAATGGGGACATCAAGGTGGAACCCCTGAAAGCTAAGATGGTACCACTGGATGGGGACATCAAGGTGGGACCTTTAAAATCCAACATGGTACCACTGAATGAAGACATCAAGGTGGAACCTCTAAAATCCAAGATGGTACCACTGAATGGAGACATTAAGATGGGATCTCTAAAATCCTAGATGCTACCACTAAATGATTACCTCCAAATGGGACATCTGAAATCCAGGACGGTACCACTGAATGGGGACATCAAGATGGAACCTCTAATATCCAAGATGGTACCACTGAGTCGGGAGATCAAGATGGGACCTCTAAAATCCAAGATGGTACCACTGAATGGGGACATCAAGACGGGACCTCTAAAATCCAAGATGGTACCACTGAATGGGGACATCAAGATGGAACCTCTAAAATCCAAGATGGTACCACTGAGTCGGTAGATCAAGATGGGACCTCTAAAATCCAAGATGGTACCACTGAATGGGAACATCAAAATGGGACCTCTAAAATCCAAGATGGTACGACTGAATGGGGACATCAAGATGGAACCTCTAAAATCCAAGATGGTACCACTGAGTCGGTAGATCAAGATGGGACCTCTAAAATCCAAGATAGTACCACTGAATGGGGACATCAAGATGGGACCTCTAAAATCCAAGATGGTTCCACTGAATGGGGACATCAAGACGGGACCTCTGAAGTCCAATATTCCCTTTCTCCTAAGCAGCCATGACAACGGCCTGTGTGTTCAGTGTCTTATCAGCTATGATAGCCAAGCAAGTAACTTTTTCAGAAGGGAGCCCCCTTATAGCATTTTAAAAATCTTACTCATTCTATAATTTTCTCAGACGAATGTAATTCCTTTTCTCTTTTCAAGATGCTCCATTGTCTGCAACCTTCTGGCTGTGCCAAATTCAAGTGTAGCCGGTTGCGATGTGTAGGGATGAGCAGAATGACTTGCCTAAACCAAGATTCGGATTAGACCAATTGGTGTTGAGTGAATGTTTGCATGCTGGAAAATGAAAGTGAATTGGAAATAGTGTAACAGATCACGCAAGGCCTCCAGTTGGAAATCTAGCCCCAGCTTCTACTGCAGTGGTCAGCTTACACGGTTTAGGAAGCCTCAACTATGGCCCCTGACACCTCCAAAGGGCCACACAAAATATTCAGCATGCAGCAGAAGACTGTCTGGGACTTCAGACATATTAGAGGAGACGATCAGAGACTGTACACGGCAAAAAGTGTGCTTAGAGACTTAAAGTGACATTAAACCCTCAGATTTTTGAACATAAACCAATACTGTAATGTGCGCCTTACTGTAATCCATGGTTGTTTCCCTTCTCTTTGCTGCTCTTCCTTTTAAATCCTCATGTCTTTTCATGCTGGGCAGAACTTCCCTTTGCAGCTCAGGGCCTCTTCCTGTACTGCTGGCTCAGGTTACAAGCCTATACAAATCTATACACAGACACCGTGTATCCATTCCTGAGACAAGGCAGTCTGCTGCAAAACAGAAGTCCTGCCCAGCATGAGAACAGATACAGATTTAAAAGGAAGAGCAGCAAAGAGAAGGGAAACAACCATGGATTACAGTAAGGCGCACATTACAGTATTGTTTTATGTTAAAAAATCTGAGGGGTTTAATGTCACTTTAAGACACAGTACAGGAGATAGAGACTGGGGACCTGCTACATGAGACTGCTAGAGATCATTGTCAATATTTTTATTGTATGTACAGCACCATCAAGTTACACAGAGCAATACATATTGTACATTCGCATCAGTCTCTGCCCTCAAGGAGCATCCAATCTAAAGAAGCCTCTTTACAAATGAGTGCTTCCAATACTGACAGATGTGGTCTGCAAAGGGCCACATAGAAAGTACCAAGGGGCCTCATGTGGTCCTTGGCTCGCAGGTTGAGCATCACAGATCTACTTAACAGAAGCAGGTTTATGGGAAGTCATTGCCTTTATAAGGAAGTACTATATTTCCTTATATGGTCAACACATAAAGTTAGCATAGTACATCGTTATTACACATCTCAAGGGTGCAGAGGGCCACACAGCAAGTACCAAGGGCCCTCATGTGGTTCTTGGCTCGCAGGTTGGGCACCATGGATCTATGTAACAGAAGCGGGTTTATGGGAAGTCATTGCCCTTGTAAGGAAGTGTTATATTTCCTTATATGGTCAACACATAAAGTTAGCATAGTACATCATTGTTAAACATCTCAAGGGTGCAAAGGGCCACGCAGTAAGTACCAAGGGCCCTCATGTGGTCCTTGGCTCGCAGGTTGAGCACCATGGATCTAAGTAACAGAAGCGGGTTTATGGGAAGTCATTGCCCTTATAAGGAAGTGTTATATTTTCCTTATATGGTCAACGCATAAAGTTAACATAGTACATCGTTATTACACATCTCAAGGGTGCAAAGGGCCACACAGCAAGTACCAAGGGGCCTCATGTGGTCCTTGGCTCGCAGGTTGGGCACCAAGGATCTACTTAAAGGAGAACTATGAGATGAGTGATTTCCACTCACCTCATAGTTCTAGCCGACCTGTGACAATGAGACTGTCACAGGTCGGCTCAGTAGATAGGGAGGTGAGCGAACACATACCAGGTTCGCTCACCTCTCGATCCTGTCACGGCTCTCTGCCGTGACAGGGGGAGGGGCTGGATTCCCCTCTCCCCGCTCCAATCTGCCAGCGCTGACTGGCGGGACGGACGGGGAAGGGGGCGGGTACAGCTGGCTCTGCTCTAGATAGGCAGAGCCAGCTGTCACTGACGCAGCTGGGCGGATCCCGTCATCTACGTCGGGATCCGCTCCGGCTGTGGCGTCTTAGTATACCGTGAGATTTAGCTCGCGGTATACTGAGCTTAGGGTAACGGGAGGACGCTAGTTTGTGTCCTCCCGTTACCCTAAGGAGAACTATGGGGAAAAACACTGACCCCATAGTTCTCCTTTAACAGAAGCAGGTTTTGGGAAGTCATTGCCCTTATAAGGAAGTGTTATATGAGTGTCAACTCCTAAAGTTAGCATAGTACATGATTATTATACATCTCAAGGGTGGCAGATGGTCCCCAGTTTTCCACCATGCCAACCTTCCCATCAATAAAACAGGAGACCAGAGGACCTTTTTACTAGTTTAGTACATACCAGGTAGATTACAGACATCATCAGTGAGGTGAATCTCAGCCTCAGCTGATATGGTCAGTGTTGACCGCGTGTGATCTCTTCTCAAGAGCCCCTCTTTGCTCAGATTAAAATTATCTCTGCAGTCACCCCGACTTGGCTGTAAAAGCTTGACACACAGGGTGCAGCTCAAAGCATATGCAGGAGAGGAAAATTTTTTACTTTTTTGCTCGTAAGCCCCTGGCAGGTGACAACTGGAAATTCAAAGGAACCAAGAATTAAGGTCATTTGAAAAAAGGAAGGATACAATATATTAAATATATTAAATACTTCTAAATAAAATATATAAGCGCGTTAACGATGGTTCAGTTTTCTTGATCTGACGTGTTGATGTGCGCTGCTCCCGTTCGCCAGTCTCTTAACCACTCTAAAATCCAGCCGTATTTTCACCATTGCTCGCCGTCTTACGGAATAAGTTTGTAGGTGGAAGGTGGAGACGGGGCTTTTCTTCCTTCCAGAATTTTATGATGATATTTAAAGTGATATTTATATATATTTTCCATTTTCCGCTTGGACGGTTTATGGGAATAGTCGACATGTGTTTTCGTACTCTGACATTAACAAGTTGAACGCGGTTTTCTGTTCTCTTCCGGTAACCTAGCAACAGCTTGTTCACAAGAAAATGTAACCCGGGCACAGACCGCGAGCGCTCGGTCCAAGCACAGGTTGACGTATCCGGAATAAGTGAGGGGTATCAGATGTCGCTGGGATTCCTCTTGGAAGGACAGAGTGAAACATTGTGGGTCATTTTTGTTTATGTCTTATGTTCCTGAGTATCTCTCCTCTAAGGAACTGTGCAACTATAAGAATAATCAAAGTAGAATTGACATTAGAAGTACAACTGTGTGTCTCTAAAATCACCGTGTATATACTGGAGCTCTCCACGTTCATCAAGATCACTTCCATTCAATGCTGCAGTTATGTACAAATATGGCGGAGGAGCTACAGCTTAGTGTAAGGTTGAGTGGGGAGGAGCTATATCACAGAATGAGTGGGGAGGAGCTCCATCTCAAGATGAGTGGGGAGGAGCTACCTCTCAGTGTAAGGAAGAGTGGGTAGGAGCTAAAGTGCTTTACCAGGAAGAATGTGGAGGAGCTACATTCTATTACTGGGTGAAATGGAAAGGGGCTACCGCATAGTGCAAGGTGGAATGCGGAGGAGCTACAGCTCTTTACAATGAGTTATGGGGAGGAACTATGCTAAATTACTAGGAAGAATGGGAGGAGCTACATCTAATGTTAAAGAGAAATGAGGATGTGTTACAGCTTAGCGCTACAGGGAGGAGCTACAGCTCTTTATTAGAAAAAATAGGGAGGGGCTACATATAATTACTAGGAGAAATGGGGAGATGCAGTGGCATAATAATAGCCCACATGGCTTCTGTGGGGCCTAAGATAGGAGGGGGCCCTATTAGGGAGGTTTCAATTATAGAAGGGTTCAAGTCAGACTACAGGGTCGTCTTATGTCACAAATCCCCATACAGTAGCTCTCCTCACTCATCACGTCGAATTGCATTCAATGCTGCAATAATGTATAACTTTGGGGGAGGAGCTACAGCATAATGTAAGGATGAATGGGGAGGAGCTACATCACTTTACTAGGAGGAATAGGGAGGAGCTACATTTTATTAGTAGGAGAAATAAGGAGGTGTTACAGCTTTCTTAGTGCAAGGAGAGATGGGGAGGAGCTACAGCTCTTTACTGCAAGGAACGGGGAGGAGCTACATCTAATTACTAGGATAAATAGGGAGGTGCTACAGCTTAATATAAGGAGGGATGGGGAGGAGCTACAGCTCTTTACTGGGAGAAATGGGGAGGAGCTACATCTAATTACTATCAGGAATAGGGAGAAGTTACAGCTCATTACTAAGAGGAATAAGGAGAGGACTACAGCATATTACAGGAGAAATGGGGAGAAAATATATTTAATAATAAGAGGATTGGGCAACAGCTATATTTAATTAGAGGAATGGGGAGGAGCTATATTTAATAAGTAGAATGGGGAGGAGCTATATTTAATAATAAGATGAATGGGGAGGAGCTATATTTAATAATAAGAGGAATGGGGAGGAGCTATATTTAATAAGTAGAATGGGGAGGAGCTATATTTAATAATAAGATGAATGGGGAGGAACTATATTTAATAATAAGAGGAATGGGGAGGAGCTATATTTAATAATAATAAGAGGAATGGGGAGGAGCTATATTTGATAATAAGAGGAATGGGGAGGAACTATATTTATTAATAGGAGCAATGGGGAGGTGCTACCTTTAATGATCGGAGGAATGGGGAGGAGCTACAATATCCTAGCACTGAAAATGCTTTCTTTGCAGGTTACAGGATACAATGTAACAGATTTACAGGGGAAGAATGGGGAGGAGCTTTATGTTAGCATTGGAAATAAATAATTGAGAGATCAGCCAATAGTGAGTGAGTAGGAGGGGCTTTCCCTGATCTCATCTCTTTTTTATATCTGATAGTTTTTATCTATTATTCAGCAACATAAGCACACAAACCTTATATGAGGTAACTGATGTCCCTACTGATGATGGGAAAAAATGTCTTGCCAGTGAATGGGCAAAAGCTGTTTTAAAATGGTGGCCAGGACCCAAGTGGTAAAGGAGCAACCAACCAACACACCCATCAAGAGTTAGATCACATCTCCCTCTGGATGACAGTGAGCTTTTGGTCCATTCTATGGTTGGTTGGTTGGTTGGTTGGTTGGATGGTCCCCTATCTGGGAAACGTGTTGAGAATTGTCCTCACCGCTACTGCAGGGATCAGCTTCAACTGAATGGAATTGACTTTTTCTTTTGGGATTGTAAAGACTTCTAAGTTTGCTGATCCGTAGATGGTTGAGGTCATCCTCAACCATCCACTCAAGACATCCAGGACATCCTCAGGACATATGGGGGTATTTGGCTACTATGTCAGAATAGCTAATATATGTACTTGTATGGACCATAAAATACCCATTTATGCGGTTGTAAAGCTTATTTTGAAGAAAAGGTCTTCTCATGACATGATTTATGCCACTATAAGGAAGATCTCTTTGTGTAGTAATTGCTTCTGACAGCCGAATCACTTGGTATTGTCCCAATCCCCACCTGGTGGTCCCAGAACATTTTTGAAGTGGGTCCATATTTTTACTCAACGTCTTGCTGTCTGTGTCTCCATTGGAAAGATTCTTCTATCTCCCTGTCCTGGTTCCATGAAGGGGTCAAAGATAATTCAACTGTTATTCACAAAGATGCCGAAGGCAATCGAGTGAGTAACCCAGCCGACGTGAAGTGAGCCGAACAACATTCGGCTTTTCACTACGGCTCAGTACGGCTGATTTCAGCCGTACATCGGCTGCCTTCAGAAGGACTTCGACACAGCCGCTCCAACATCAGGATCGGCTGAGCCGAAGCTCCGGTAGCTCACTCGCTGCCGTTCGTCCCCTATTCTAAGAGGGGATGAACAGCAGTGAGTGAATAGTGAATAGCCGAATGCCGGCATTCGGCTCGGCTATTCTGCTCGGTACCTCCGTGGTACCAAGCAGAATAGCAAATAGTGAAAAAAGTAAAAAGTAGAAAAAATATTTTTAAAAAATATAAATGAATATTAAATTATAAAAAATAAAGATTTAAAAAAAACATATTTAAAAAAAAAACAATTGGGCAGAGCTAGCAGTGACAGCTAGCTCCGCCCAACTGTTTTTAATTGGCTGGCACCCAGCCAATGAATAGCAACTGGGCGGAGCCGCCCGTGATGTCTTATCCGGCTCCACCCAGTTGTTATTGTTTAATGTCAGATCAGCATCCCCAGGTCATTTGGAGAAAGGCCGGCCTTCGCCCCGCTTCGGATGTCACTTCGGATCAGTCGAGCAGAAGCATATGCCTTCGGCTCGGCTCAGTCGCTCGTCCGTCTTCTGCTGCTTTACGGGCTATACTGAACCGAAGGGCTCTGGCGGTTGAAGAGAGCTGAAGGATCAGCCGAAGCTACGGCTGGATCCTTCGGCTCCTCTGTGAATAACCCTATAAGTTTGTCTTCCCCGCAGTACCTTATTCTGCCGCTAGATGTCCTTGGTCTGATGTCTGGCATAATTAAACCAACTTCCTCTGAGTCCAAGTCATCTTGAACCGACCCTTAGCCTGCGACTGGACACTGAGAGTAGAAGCAGCACCAACTGAGCTCATCTCTCTGTCATTCTGATCTCTCCAACTATCAGCATGCTTCTTATCAGCACATTAACTGGTTGGCTCCTTGTGCTTCCTCTCGTACTCCAGCCCTGGTGTATAGGGACTGCTAGAGGCTCTAACCGGGTCTCATTCAGGTACTTACACTGACTATATTCCAAATATACATTTAATTATGTATTAATGACTACAGAGCTGCACCGTTGTGTGTCTTTTATATCTGCCTACAGCTCAGCTCTAATGCTAATCATTCACCTAAGGATTTGTTACATTTCCTCTACAAACCCTCGGCGTCTCCTGTCTAGCAGAGCGCCCCGCCGCCCACTCAGGGCCCACCTTCCCGATCAATAAAGCATCGGTGCGTCCATCTACTCTGGCAGCAACGCGTACATTTCAAACCGCTAAATGACTTCATTACTGTGCAATACATTTCCATTATCTGTAACTGGACGAGGGCTGGCTCCATCGTACGTGCATTCTTGCGGTTTTGCTTACAGAGGGCTGTAAAACGCGCGGTGCCTTCGCAGAAAAGCCTTTTTCCGCTTTTAGGGCAGCGTAGGATCTGGGGATAAGGCCTAATGACAAAACCACCGGCTGGAAGGGCGATACGGAGGATAAACGCAGAATAGGTGACGAGCGAGAGGAGCTGAAATCTTAGACGTTGCGATGCCGCGGTGTACTTAACAAATACAGTGTGTTAATATGTAATGATGTAACCAAACTGCTCTCGGCTAGCAAATGTCTTCTCCAGAATCTCTGGAGTTCGCCGCTCCTAATCCTCGGCCCCTCAGGTTAACAAGAGGCACAAAAGGAGCGTTGACGTTTATACCGCATTGGCGTCTCGTAGCTTTGCTCGCAGACAAAGTTCTGTTTCCGATTTTGTTTCCTAATATCTCCTGACCAATGAAAAGACGGTTTTATGGGAAAACAGACATTTAAAGGGACAGGGTAGCGATCTTGTGACCCCGAAAAGACGATCTCTGTACCTAATGCTTGGGGCCCGTTCACACCATCTATTCGCGGTAACGTAGTGGCACCCCAATGCATTGCAGTGCCGGTGCATGCACTATATTTCGGTAGCTCAACACTGGTTAATGTATTGCCGTGCATTGCGCTGTGCTGCAGCGTATCTGTAAAAAATAAGTTGAGGCAACTGGACTTTCTTGAAGACGTTTCACTGGTCATCGGACCAGCTTTCCCAATTCAGAATGACTTGTACAAAAAATTATCTGGGAATAAATATGGTGAATGTTGCTCCAATCCACATAATCTGTTAGTCACAACCAGGTGTTGATGGCATTTGCATAGTGCCTTGGCGTGCCATTCAATATGAAAGGCACCCCTTTGTACCAAGCATTCAGAATGAATGGCACCTTATCATACCAACACATTCAGAATAAATGCACCCCAACGTACAATGCATTCAGAATTAATTACCACCTATAATACAAACACATTTAGAATGAATGATATCTTATCATGGTAACATATTCAGAATGAATGAGACCCCATCAAATCAACACATTCAGAATAAATGACACCCCTTTGTACCAATGCATTCAGGATGAATGGTGCCCCATCATATAATACACTCAGAATGAATGACCTCCTATCATACCAACACATTTAGAATGAATGGCACTCTATGGTAACAATGCATTCAGAATAAATGGCACCCCATTGTACCATTGCATTCAGAATGAATAACACCCAATCGTAACAAAGCATTCAGGATGAATGGCACCCTATTGTACTAATGTATCGAGAATAAATGTCACCCCATCTTAACAATGCCTTCAGAATGAATGGCACCCCTTTGTACCAATGCATTCAGGATGAATGGTGCCCCATCATATAATACACTCAGAAGGAATTACCCCCTATCAGACCAACGCATTCAGACTAAATGGAACCCCATCATACCAACACATACAGACTGAATGGCACCCCATGATACCAACACATACAGACTGAATGGCACCCCATGATACCAACACATACAGACTGAATGGCACCCCATGATACCAACACATACAGAAGGCTGAATGGCCCCCCATCGGTCCAACACATACAGACTGAATGGCACCCCATGGTACCAACACATACAGACTGAATGGCACCCCATCGTGCCAACACATACAGACTGAATGGCACCCCATGGTACCAACACATACAGACTGAATGGCACCCCATCGTGCCAACACATACAGACTGAATGGCACCCCATGATACCAACACATACAGACTGAATGGCACCCCATCGTGCCAACACATACAGACTGAATGGCACCCCATGATACCAACACATACAGACTGAATGGCATCCCATTGTACCAATGCGTTCATAAGGAATGGTACCATATAATATCAATATATGGCACCCCATCATACCAACACATACAGACTGAATGGCACCCCATCATACCAACATATTCAGAATGAATCTCTTTGTACCAATGCATTCAGGATGACTGGCGCCCCATCATATAATACTCAGAATGAATGACCCCCTATCAGACCAAGGCATTCTGAGTGAATGGCACCCTAGTGTACCAGCACATTCACATTGAATGGCACCCCATCATAACAATGCACTTAACGTTGCCCCACGTTACCACAAATAGATGATACGACACGGTAGTATTGCCCTTCACTCCTCCCCAGGTAGCTACATAAAAGGTTATGTAGGGAGATAAGGGGAGGAGCACTCCCTCCGATATTTAATACTGTTATGCACACTCAGATGCTGAGAGACAGTGTTTGGGCTTTAAAGAACAGAAATATAAGAGTTTATTTCTCCTGTAACCGCTGACCCTGAAGCTGCGCAAAATGTTTTACATGGTTTGCCTTGCTTGCTTTAATCGGGCTTTCTATGGCCCATTCTTGGACCCGTCCATTCACCTCTTACCCTGTGTGTGTTTTTTGTTTGTAGGAACAAGAAGATCCAAATAAACTGGCGACCAGCTGGCCGGACTATTACATTGACCGAATCAACTCCATGGCAGCAGTAAGTCATTTTTGTCTTATTTATTTTTTTTTTATTTTTTTATTTTAATGAATAGATTTGTCTTATAAATGAGCTATTTTGAGAGAAAGGGGGTTAAGTAAGTGACTTTTGTCTTATTTATTTTTTTTTTATTTTTTTATTTTAATGAATAGATTTGTCTTATAAATGAGCTATTTTGAGAGAAAGGGGGTTTTGCATCACTTGGGTGTGCCCAGCCTGCCTGGCAGGGATAATTAAAGCAGAGGTTCTCAACTGCACAGATATATGAGGAAGCACCATCCACTGTCTCTGTTAGATTGTCCATTTATTTATTAGCTGGAGGCGGAGCTGGGACTCCCCAAAGTAGGTGGGAACTCTCACAATTTAAAAAGAACAGGACAGTGGACTTTGGTGGGGGAATCTCACTGCTTGAGATCACCGTGGAATCTCGCTGCTTGAGATCACCGTGGAATCTCGCTGCTTGAGATCACCGTGGAATCTCGCTGCTTGAGATCACCGTGGAATCTCGCTGCTTGAGATCACCGGGGAATCTCGCTGCTTGAGATCACCGGGGAATCTCGCTGCTTGAGATCACCAGGGAATCTTGTGGGCAAGCAGATGACTCAGCCCACCATTCTCCGCCCTTCATTCTCTGCCCACCATTCTCTGCCCACCATTCTCTGCCCACCATTCTATGCCCACCATTCTAGGCCCACCATTCTTCCATAATAGCTCATTTAATCAATAAATAGATTTCTCTTATACATGACAGCCTCTTGTTAACTGTTAATGGTCTTGGATGCCTCTTATTTGGGAACCAGTGGGTGGAGCTCATAACCTGGAAACATTTGGCCTGCATATTCCCAGGCTCAGATCCAGAAAATACCAACAGGGCTAACAAATGACAGATGAGCCAATCAGCCGGATTTGCATTGTCCTTTATAAACTGACCATTTATAACAGTTATCTATTTCAGTACAACTAGTACGAGTTTCAGAGTTTGTCTTCAACTTCAGCAGGGTCTGTTGCTGTGCACATATGCTGACAGGCAACATGCTTACAGGAGGAGAAAGCAAAAGGGGGCAGGTCAGTGACCAAGCTATACTGCCGGACTGCACTGGAGGTCAAGCTGCCATGTGTGCTGTTTGGTATAGATGTCTTGATCACAAAACGGACTGAACAGAACTATAAATTCTTTGGCAAGTATATATATTGATTAGTATTCAGCTCCTTGCCTGAATTTTGGCTTTCAGGGGGTTTTATATTGCCGGGAACAGGACAGCCGACTGGTTGTTTTCTTAGTCTGCTGATTTATGGTCGTATTGTGTTGTTGGACGTCACATATTTTAATGAAGGAGCTCGGGGAGCTCTTCTTTCATCTGGCCGTTCATAAAGAATTCCTCATCCATCAGTGAGTGGGGGGTCCCCGGTGTGCCGCACTTTGCACCGCCATTAGAGGAGACGCTGTATGGGAAGGTCCCCCCGATTACAGG